>NW_018020655.1:483718-486243 GCF_002006095.1 Pseudomyrmex gracilis
GGCCACCCGTCGGCCGTCGGCGAATATCGACGAACGCATCGATCGCGATCACTGCTGCACGCACTTGGAGACACGAAAAAACAATTGTTTGTTGTCCGATTTGTCACTTCTTGCACTCGATCGTGAGGAATTCGCGTTCCCAAGGAGCACAAACACACGAGAAACACGAAGGTGGCGAACTTGCAAGTAATGGCGTCGGTACATTTCGGCCAAGCGTCGGCCGTCGGCGAATATCGACGAACGCATCGACCGTGATCGCTGCTGCACGCACTTGAAGACGCGAAAAAGTAATCGTCCGTTGTCAAGTGATTGTTGTTGATCTCCGATTCGACGCTTCTTGCACTCTCGTTCGCGAGAAATTCGCGATCGCGAGGAGGAAACACCGCGAAGAGGAAGCACCGAGAGAGAAATACTCGCTTCGCGACGTACTTCACACTTCTCCGATTGACCTTAGGGCGAATACCGAACGCGGGCGTCCCGAAATTCGGCGTTGCTGCTTCGACGTACGTTGAGTCATAGATAAAAACAAATCACAGACACACGGCGTGCCATCTCTGATACGCGATCATGGATCGAAGTGTTCCGAAAAGTGAGAGAAAGAGAGAGAGAAGGAAAGCAAGAGAGAGAGGTTAAGAATTCTTTCTGTACGTGTTTTTGCGACTTCGGAGGATAAATCAAGTGCAACATACCGTCCACGAGAGCAACGCTATACAACCGCTGATATTCCGCGAAGTTCAAGTTTTGCGAAGCTCGTCAATGGCGTCGTGTTGTTGCACCGACGGGAAATTGATTGAGAGATCGCGAAGATTGAAGATTCGATCGCACATTGATTGAGATCCGCGCCCGGAGAGATCATCCGTCCGACGGATTTGTTTCGACTCGCACAGTCAACGTTCCCGGTCGCGGAAACTTCACTTTTGTCGACGGGCGAGGAGAGGACGCGCGAGAAGAGGACGAGCTGGTTTGGTTTGGTGCATATATGGCTCAAAGGACCGTTTCAAGATAGTCCATACGCCATTCTAAGTCTATAGGAATCGTAACACAAGTCCTAAACCGTGGTTTGGGTACAAGCCACGGAGTTGTATGTTCGTTAAAACACTGATAAACTGAAGAAGTCGGTGTAAAAACACCGTTAATTGTCCAAAAATATCTAAGCGTAACTACGCACATTCAACCGGTACGGCTGATGCAACACCACTTGACATCACTCGCTTCTCGCGCGAAACTATGCTCTTAGTTCCTGAATTTTAAATACATATATAATATAAACACATGACTGTCTAGTGGTCTCGCGGCCTGAGTGCGAGCGGGAGGTCTCGAGTTCGAATCCGCAGTGTCTGATTTTTTCGGGCCG
Organism: Pseudomyrmex gracilis; assembly: GCF_002006095.1. Classification (NCBI taxonomy): domain Eukaryota; kingdom Metazoa; phylum Arthropoda; class Insecta; order Hymenoptera; family Formicidae; genus Pseudomyrmex; species Pseudomyrmex gracilis. The sequence continues at coordinate 485,073 of NW_018020655.1, forward strand.
ATCTCTTTCAAGTCGAGATTATCGACGGAAAAGTGACATGAGAATCGACTTTCCAATCGTGCACGTAGCACGCAATAGAACCATGTCCACGTTTGGACATAGCGTACGCACCGACAAGTCGCTCGTGAACATTGGCTACGTAGTTGCCAATGTGCACCACCCGTGGACATTGCGCCGGTTTACAGAGCGACAAAGCTATTACACATTCTCTTAGGGGCCTGGCCGCTCTCTTCTCTCTGTTGAAACTTATCCTGATTATGCTCATTTATCTCATATCAGACATGCAAATCGTGGTTACTTGGAACGGCGATTTTGATGTGGAAAACATAAAACACTCGATACATCCGGCAAAGCCAAAACAATTTGAAGATAGAGAATCGCAAAAACTTTTAGATTCAAAAATTCATATCAAACGTAAAAAGAGATAGCATATTCATTGGGTGTTAGTTATCAATGTGTTTCCACTCGTTTAAAAGATATAAGAAAATAGATGGAAAATAGGTAGATAAATTGTTGGAATTGACTATTCAATTTCGTTACAACATTTGCTTTTCACTGGTTTCAAGATATAAAAATCAGAAGCAGTTTTTGGCTCAAGTTATGACTGGCGAAAAGAAGATATATCATCGTAAACGAAACATCGACATCACGCGTAGATCCGGAAAAACTTTCAACATTGACATCAAACGTAGAACGCAATATTTGTGAAAACAAAGTTATGGTTTGCATTTGATGCACTTGAAGGTGGTGGTTGTCTACTACAACCTGCTACGAGAATCTGAAATGGGTTTAGCTCGCTAGTCATATCAATTAAAGTTGGAAAACGAGAGTTTGTGTACTAAACATTCAAAAAAACAACATTGGTTCATACAAGTCCAGTTAATACACACATAGAAGATAAAATTGTTTCTTAAGAGGATACTGAATACCGACTATAGAGACCTGTACTCCGACGTTTCTCCTAACTCGACATTATGTATATTTTCTTCATGTTGTAAGTGTGTAGGCAGGGGGTGCTACGCCCCTCTCCCTGCTCCTCTCTCGAGAAAAAATAAAGAATTATTTTATGCAAGGTTATATGTATGTAATATTCAAAAATAAAACATCATAAACAGAAGGTAATATGTAAAACGCAAAACATGATAAGCTCAGGGGGGTGCAAGGGGGCGCA
>NW_018020655.1:490099-513025 GCF_002006095.1 Pseudomyrmex gracilis
ACTGATAAACTGAAGAAGTCGGTGTAAAAACACCGTAAATTGTCCAAAAATATCTAAGCGTAACTACGCACATTCAACCGGTACGGCTGATGCAACACCACTTTCGTCCGTCCTCGCGATAGCGCAGCCACGAACTTACTGGAAGAAGAGGACGAGCGATAATTCGACCATAAAACAACGCTAATGAGAACGCAACTGAGGCCAAAAGATGAGGCAGCGAGGTGGCGCGAGGGGGCGGTGTTTTCACGAGTGCTGTGGACGTGCATTTGTGTGCGTTTTGATATTCCAAGAAAGAAGACACGCTGCGCAACGATGTAAACACATCGGCCAGACAAGTGTTTACAAAACACTGCCGACTTCGATTACGTGAACGAGCGAGTCCAAATTCGGTCCAGAAGAATAATCGAACGCGGGGACACGTAAGTGAATCGCGACCGAAACGTCTTTGAACGTTTTCCTCGAAGCTGTGAGATCGGTCAGTTTTTTTTAACTTCTCTCGTGTCGCGAATCTGTGTGTGTTTTGTCCGATCTATGATCACTGAATGTTTTTTCGAACGAGCAAATATCGCGAGCACAAATCGACCAATCGCAGGCCGCATTCTCGCGAGCTGCGACTCGGAGAAAAAATTTCGATTCGTTTGATCGATCGATTTGTTTGACTGCGATTAAACGTTTTCGACTTCCGGGAATGTTTCGGCGTTTCTTTGCGCGTTGCCGTCTCGACGACGGGGAACGTTGGAACGTCCGAATCGGAGCGCCGGAACTCGGTTCACTTCGCGGCATTACGATGTGCTTTTCGCGCGCTCGATCGTCACGTCTTAATTGGAAGTCGCGTTTTCGCGTCGGGAGTGAGTTTTTTTCGCACAAACGAGCGTCCCGTCGGCTCGAGGAACCCGTCAACGGTCCCGGTGTTCGATCTCGGCGAGATCGCGCGCGTATATCCGCGCCGAGATCGAGATTTCGAAACTTTTGCTTTTCGGAGACGCGAGACGCAAGTTGTCGAGAAAATGGCGGATTGGCGCGAAGGAGCGAGCGAGAAGGAAAACTCTCGCTATTGCGAATCGGACGGCGATGTCGTGATCTCAGTTGGCGTATTCGGGACAACAATTATTGCGCGAATTATCAGCGTTGATATCGGTGAGTGAATTTGTTTGTTGCATGTATTGTTTTGCCACATTTGTTCGTACGGCGTAGCTCGTTGCTCGTATAATTGCGTGTCGAATTGACGCGTTATTTTCTATCTTATGCGTCTCTTGTCAAACCCAAATTGCCATTGATTTCGCGTCAAAGAGAGACGCGATAAAAAAATCGCGATTCCCGCCGCATCAATCAGTTGTTGTGTCCGCGCGCGTACACGCATTTTGTAACACATTGTTGTTTGCAAAAAACAACCGGAATCGCGGTGAGAAATTAAGCTCAGCGGACAAACAAAACTCCGGCACGCGCGCGCGTCTGTAAATTCGCGAAACAGAGTTATTTATTTATACTTATTCGTTTAGGTGATACCCTGCAACAAATACACAGAGAGGAGGAGAAGGAAGAGGAGGAGGAGAAGGAAAAGCAACAAAGGAACACACTGGTGCAACGCGTGGCGAAACCCATGGTGGAAATATGACTGGGAAAGCATCTCAATGGAAACTCCGCACTTTTTCTGTGATCTTCAAAATCGACGGACCAAAACTCCTGAAAAGAATCGGTGCAACATCGGCTGCGGGGATACAGAATACTTTTTCAGACGAGGTAAATTCAACAATTACTTGTCGCTACACTTCGCTTTATCTCCGTTTTTGCAATTTGTTGCTAACTTTGTCTTTCTCTCTCTCTCTCTCTCTTTGCGTTTACTTTGTGTTCCTTTTTCTGCTCACAACGCGAACGACGCGGCGGCGGCGGCGCCGACGGATCGTCGAATAAATTTTTTATTGCTCTCGTCGAGCGAGAGCCGGCTCTCTCTAACTGTGTGTGCGCATCATCCCTTTCCCTCACCTTTTGCTCGCCTCTCTGCGGGGTCATTTTCGAACGCGTTAAACGCCCCCGCGGGATCGGTATTACAGTCGACGCATCGAGATTCGTCGATTTCGCCTCTTGGTGGTCGCTTTTCGACGTTGTAACTGGCATTTACATCGCCGCGAGTAACGCTAGCGAGAGAGGGGTAGCAACTGCTTCTCGTTCTCATTTTTGTCGAGGGGGGTAAACGCGTGCGCGTATACACACACACACATAGACATACTTTTGCATTTTTCTCCTCCGCTGCAAAACGAATAAACGCGTTTGTTCTCCGTTGCATTTAATCGCGCGACACGCACTAAAAATTTCAACATCTCTTTCTCGCGAACCAGAGGCATTACAATGTGTTAATTAAACCCCGGCGTAATTACTTAATGAATGTTATAAGGATACATTATTCGACAAACGCGAAACGCGCGGGTATTTATATTCCGCTTTAATTATTGACCGATGTGTTTGATCGCAAAGAGGGGAGGGGGAGGAGATTTCGTTTAATAAAATATAATTATAAACGCCGCGATATTATGACGCAACGATAATTACGGACGCGAGACTTGCGCGTCATTCGATAATTCACGAGCCGCACGAGCAGCACGTCATTATCAATGCGCTCGCGGATAATAAGCGAAAATCGTGCATCGGCGATTTCCCTTAATTTTGTCTAGGGCCGGAGGTTCGCACGGTCTTCGGGCGCGATAATCTCTGAAAATTGGCGGAGATGCTCACATTCCGCCTAAGGAAAAATCGGAGATCTCGCCGCGAGAGTTGCGCGCTTCATACACACCGCGTGTGCGCAAGTTACGCGTTTTTCCTTCTCGTTCTTCACTCGATTATTTGTCGATGATTCTTAATTTCACGTACGATTGTTACTGTAATCTAATTGTGCAACAGAATTGTTTGTGCAAAATTTAACAAAACGTCAAAATTCGTCTTTCGAGTTCTTGAAAAAATTGTCCTCCAAAATATTCGTGCGCGAAGTAATTAAATAATTAAAATTACTTTCTTCTCAATTTTCACACCTGTGCTTTGTGTCAAAAATATCATCTCGCACATTTAACAATTTTAATAATAATTTTTAAACTTTTTTTTTTTACCAAAAAGCGAAAATTCTTTTCTGCCGCTCGATTGCAACAATTTCGATGTTTAAAAATTCTGTTACGGCGACATTAACAATCGCCACCCAACTTCGGGATCCCATTGTTCGCGATTATACAATTCGCGTATAATATTTTCTGGAACACCGTGTATGTACGTAATGTACAAGCCATTGGTGTGTTGTACGTACCGGCGAAGACCTGCCGAAGTCGTTCCGCAGGCAGATATTTACAGAGGCGAGCAAATAGTTCCCGATCTCCCCCGTGCTTTTCTCGTGACTACTGTTTTCAGTTCGTGGTCGACTTCGATCGACCTTTGATCGATCGTGAATGCACGTTTAATCGAGCGTGCACGGAGTCACGCGAGAATGCACGCTCTCCTTTCCTCCACCCTTTCCTCCACCCTCTCGACTTATCTGCGGGAATTTTTTGCCATCTTAGACCAATTTTTTACGTATTACCTCTTTCGATACGACGACAACGCGCGTTGCGACTAGGCAAAAGCAGTAAGTTATCTAACATCCAACTCCTGTGTGTATGTGTGTGTGTGTATGTGCGCGCACGATAAGTTTAGAAATTCGCCTTCTCTTTTCTGGAATAATCTCCACACTGTTTAAGGCAAAAACTCAAATGTTTCTTGATTTTAAATTCTTATTTAAAATTCAACGCGGTTAAAAGTTAACTGTGCGTTCCACCAAACTGGGTCTTATTACAACATAATGTTGCATATTTTTCCAAAAGTTTTCCCAAAGAAAACTGTGCAGCTGTGCTTAAAATTTCTACCGCGCAGAGAGAGAGAGAAAGAAAATAAATCGATTCGATGTGTTTCGTCACTCGCGTAGGTATTTCACACCTAATTCCGAACCTCTGGGTCATTAATAAATTAAATAAATTAAACAGAATTTTATGCAAACCTGTTTCGTTGTTAAACAAACAACAAGACGTAGAAAGACACTCTTGAAAGAAGATGAACGTTTCAAAATAAAACGCGTCAGACCCGCACAAGGTTCGCTTTTGGAGTGTCGAAACAAATCGATTCGATATTAGAAATAATAGAATAAGTATTTGTTATTTATTTATTTGAGTAAAAATATTACGTGCGTGCGGAGACTATGTCTCTTTCTCAGACAACAAAAACGTGTAATAATTTGACGATACGTTCTCGAGATTCTCGTGTTCGACATGTCCGCGCCAAATCGCCCGGGGCGATCAGACGGCGTTTTAAGGACAGTCTGCAAGTTAGAGACTATAGCTAGAGAAAGGAAACGAGTTCGTCTGACCACAGGAGTCCGAAACCTTAAAGACGAAATTCCTCAAGCTGTGCGTTTGAATAACGATTGCGTGCGTTTCGCCCTGCGCAAAATTTATGCGTTTTTACAACTCGTTCATTTTCGCACAGAGGGAAAGCGGTTGCGCTTTGTGTTTCGCGAAAACATTGCACGGCAAATTAACTTTTTTTTTTTTTTTTTTTACCACGGACGACTTCTTGCGACACGCAATTAACACCCTGCCCACAAAGGTCGGGATACTAACATTATTATTATTGTTTTTATTATCATTGTTGTTTTGCAACTTTAAAAGTTTTCTTGCAATTTTGCCAAAAACAAAAATATTAGCACGCGTGAACCTGTCACGAAAAACTTTCCCATTCAAGTGTACAAAAACACTGTTGTAGCAACATTAGAAACGCATTTTGACAGTTTTCGAAGCACGGTAGAAACATTTTTCAAATCCGATCTATCGAACGCAACTCCAACTCGAATCACCGAACTTTGTTCGCAAACTTTTAAAGTGAACCCGACCGCGCTTTAGTTTTGTTTGTTTGTTTGTTTGTTTGTTTTTTTCACTTTGATGGTTTTATTATATACGATAAAAAAAAAATACTAATAATATAGAATTAGAATATTATTATGCGCGGTCGAGAAAACTTTTTATTTGAAAAGTAAAACCGCGAGATAAGAGACCTCGTAAACTTTTTTTTCGTGTCGCTTCCACTTCTGGTCTTTCTAATTCGCATGACAATGCTATTGTCGAATCGTCCGTGGAACGATCTCGTTGTGTCCTCGGGCGCGCTGTCGCGAGGAACCGAAGTTCGATTCACGCGCTCCCAAAGTTCTCCCGACAGAACCCCCGTTTTTTTTTTTTCTTCTTTTTTCTTGTTTCGCGAAATCGATCTGCGCTCCGATTCCGAGCGCACGCGATTCGCACGTCTCGAAAAAATTCACCGAAAAATAGGGCTCGCACGAACGCGTTCTCGTTTTGCCTAAACGACGATCCTCGCCGCGAGGATGTGTTTGCGGTGCCCGGGATTTTTCGCGGCGTTCGTGCGTGTCCGCGGAAAAACGACGTAATAATCATCGAATCTCCCCTCGACGAGCGGGAAACGGTCGCTTCCGGTCGGTGACAGAAGAAGCGAAGACGATCTCTGAGTTTTTTGCGCGATCGCGCGACGCCGGCGGGTTCAATCGAGCGGATTCAGAAGCGCTTATTCGTCGCCGCTCGATCGAGTCGAAGACAATTAAGAGAACACAAAAGATTCCCGCGATATTGCGTTTGCGATTCCGGGAAGAGGAGTTTGCGCAAAACGTCGATTTGGTCGCGAGAGATCGATATTTGATAGTTTGAATAAAAAATAGAAAAAATTTACAAATCAATATCTCGCGCGCGAACAGACGCAAAAGCCGCTCTCGTGCCGTGTTTACTCTTATTTCCAAACTGAATTTCTACTTGAGATAGAACCAAAGATAGTCGAAGCGATTCGAGTCTTTTGGTACGTGCCACTTTCTTGAACGCGCGATGAACGTAACGTTTCTCTTTTCGAGAAACGTCGGAATTGCGCACGCGTTGAACGACGTGGCCTTAATTCGTCGTCGAAAAATCTCCGATGAAGCGCCTTCCAACCCAGCGCGTTAAAATTAACCGTTTTACGCTACAATAGCGGCACAACGCGGCGCGTTTCTTTCTCCTCTCTCTTTCGTTCTTCGTAGCTACCGTTTTCAACGGCGATAGCTACGGGCGATGATTCCGCTTCGCCGACGATCTGTAAGCCTTCTCCGATGTACCCAAGACGATGATAATTATTAGTCGGACGAAAAAAAAAAAGACACGCGGCGGTCGAACATCCTGCGTGCAGGTCAACGTAACGCTATTTTTGCCTTCTAAAATACGGTAAAAACTGGATAGTCTTTGGCGAAGCCGCCCGCGGTTCTTCGCCGTTTTTCCATTACCTTCTCTCTCTCTCTCTCTTTCTCTTTCTTTCGTTTCTTTCCCTCGCGCGCTTCCTCTGAAACATTCTCGCCCGATTTCCCGTCGCCGCACGCACACGATATTCTCTTTTTTTGCGACGAATAGAGCCGATTCTAAAAAAAAATACACTATCGAACGACGATTTGATTAGTCTATTTGCTTGCGTGTGTGTAATACTATCTCGCTGTCTGATGTACCAATATTGGCGCATTTTAAAAAGCCACAGGGTAAAAATGTTCTCGGAAAGTTTGCAGTGCCATTGTTTAAATTTAGGATAAAATTTGAGGATAAAATTAGTGTCCCGACGACTGGACATTTGGCTTGTTCCCCATTTATCAAAGAAATAAATTTTAGATGTGTAAATATTAATTATAACAATTCCTCAAGTTTGTAATTTTTACGATATTTTATTTTTAAAATAGATTTTTGATTACTGAATAATTTTTGAGATGTATTTTAAAACATATTGAGATATATCTTAAACTCTGTATTTAATTCTTAAGTAACTTTCAAGATATATATTTTATATCATTTCTAACGCGTATATAAATTTTTTGTTGCAATTATTTCTTTAACAAATGCCCGGTCAGTGATACCAGTCCGGTCATTGGGACGTTTACCTCACGAGGTTTTAGAATTTCGATCGTAAATAATCGATTTATAAACAGAGAGAGAGAGAGAGAGAGACAGGGGAAGGGGGAAAAGAGAAATGTGCAATATTTGAAAGAATATTCGACAGCCGCACGTGAGGAGGCACATTCTCGAAACTTGTTCGCGAACTCGGCGTTAATAGGTTAATTATGACTTACACACACCAGCGGCACGATAGTCGTCAGCGAATTTTCGTGCTTGCCGTCTCAATGAGGCCATAAAAAATGTATTCGCGCCGCTGTCGCGAAACTAGGACTCCCGTCGTGCGTCAAATTATTCAAGGTGCTCCGCATAAGAGGACCCGACAACGGGAGAGAAACTATTTTCATACTCCAATAGCTGCATAATTGTATTCGTTCGAGTGCGCGATTCGCGCGATGTCGGTTTTAAGAACCGACCGGGAGTCGAGAGCTCGGCTGTGTGTGCGACGCGAGTGACAACGGGATATCGATACCGCGCTTTCGACACCGACTATTTTTGACATTGACTCGCTGCAATAATAAAAACCCGAGCATCCGTGCGCTTCGAGCGCACGATCGTTAATCGCTCGCTTTTGCAACGATTTTATTTGTCTTACATTGTTAACATCATCGCGATGCGATGTGTATTTGTTACACATCCAATGAATTTAATCTTTATTTATTTATTTCGAACCGTTTTTTGACATTCCCTAAGAGGGGAAATGAATCTGACGGATTTTATTTTTGATCTTAAATCGTTGCAAACAAATTCTGGCATCTTTTTTCGAATGTCATCCACTAAACTTGTTTAATGAAAAAAAAACAGTCTTGCGTAATTCATTTTCACTGATTTGCGAAGACGACCTCGAGAGAACCGGACAAAAAAGATCCAAAGGGAAAAAGGGCCGATTTGCTCGACAGTTACCCAATCGCCCGCGCGACGAATCGATTGCGAAAAAAAAAACCGCGAGTCGGACCGGTTCCGCAGATTTAAGAAAATTGCGCGGGACGGATCGGCCACGCGCAGGTGACAGGCATAAATCTGGAAAACTCGCGTTGATTGCGCTCGTCCTCGTGCGCAAGACGTTCCAAAACCAGTCGGTCGTGTGTCACTTTTTCTGAATTTATTACGTCGACAATTGCTTCTCGACAGTTACTTTCGAGGATGGTCGGAAAATGAACGTTGCCGATTGTTTTTGAATCTTCTCTCACGTTGAAACTCCGTCGCGAATCGCGAGTCGATCTGCGGCTCAGACGCGCAATCGAATTAAAAAAAAAAAAATATCTATATAATTGTCCGGATAAAATTATCGGATACACGCGAAAGAAACGACCACCCGCGGTATCGAGAGACCGCGTAAGTCTTGCGCAACCGATTTCAATCCGTCTTCTTCAAGGATAACAATCAAAAGCGCCGATCTATTTTATTCATTCGTGCAAGTTTTCGCTTTGTGCAATGCACGGATCATCGATTGCGAAAACTCGCGCGCGAGTCTTGTCGGCATAAGTTATGTATATCGCTGTGTCAACGCGACATTTCATGCGATACGACAACGCGCGATGTTAAACAATCGTACGTGTATATTGTCGGTTTTGTTGCCGCTACATGGCCGATCGCGTCGGTGCCGGTTCACTGGCGCACGGCGAGAAAACGATTTTTACGAATTCGACCGTTTCCCTTCGGTTCGTCAAGGACTGCCGTTTCTCAAGTACAAATGTGTAAACCGTAGCGAAATTTATTGTATCGCGTTGACTTCGGCGATGATTTTTCCTTTTTCCCTCGCTGGGGCAATTTGTCCGACGTTTTCGTCCTACGAACGTTTTATTTGACGTTTGTGCATTTGTTTACTTGATTTAGAAAAATTTTAACAATATAAAAATCTCACTTATAACAGAAACATGTTTTTAAATATTATAAAGAAAAAATATATTTGTTGGTAATTACACTGAGAAAAAAGTGATCTTGAAAGAAAACAAGTTTATTTCATTCAAGAAAACTATTCGGTTGATGCTAATGACTCGTATTGTAAGCATCTGTTTTTTTTTTTTAATTCAAGAGTATGTTACACTTATAAGAGTAATTTTTAACCAGCTATTTTTTAATTTGAAGTTTAATTTCGAAAAATATTTACTAGAATGCATTTTTTAGAAACAACTTGAATTTTTTAGTGTTAAAAAACAATATACTTCAATTAATAAAGTGACAGTATGTATTTTATAAAAGCAATATTTAAGCGAAAAAAATGTGTAGATATAAAAAATAATATTCACATTTACTTAAAATTTAATACTTACGCTTGAATAAAAAATAAACAATTGTGTCAAATTAATTCTGAAGGCGAATGACAGGCCAATTGTGTGTGTGTGTGTGTCAAAAGTTTTAAAAAAAAAACTATATTTCGATTTGAGACAACTTTTTCCTCGGTGTACGCATTTGATCGATTCCGAGATTTGTTACATCGTCTTTCCGCGCGATGAAAATTATTGTCGGCTCGTTTGTCCGGAACGGCAAATTTTTTTTTTTTTTTTTACGTCTTTCAACGTCCCGGCGCTTCTTCGGCGTTGCGTCAGTCAAGCGCTAACGCAAAATTCGTTTCGCGCGATGATTCACGTTTGCGTCTGTGTTCATTTACTCGCGAGATATACGCACCGTTCTTCGTTCCGCAGCTTTGACGGGGCGCGAGCGACGACGGCTACGCAGCGAATCGACTCGACGTGTAGCATGTAGCAAGATTCTTTGTAGTTCGATGAGTCTTTGTTCTAGGTATAATCGATACTTCTTGCGCGACCATCTCGCGTCGTAAGAAAAAGAGAGTGAAAGAGAAAGAGAGAGAGAGAGGAAAGGTCTGATACTTTTGTTACTTTCCGTCAGTTTTTTCCCGCGACTTTTTTATTATCAGAAAATAAAAAGTCGAAGAACATCGTCTGTGTGTGTACATGTATTATTCAATTCGAGCAGAAGAAGAGGAAACTCGAAACAATTAAAACCGCAAATGCAAATAGGTATGTCAATTTACTGAGTGAACCTTGGACGCGGATACAAAACGTTTCGGTTTTACATAAATTTAAAAAATATTCGTGCAGTCTTAAAGGCAAAAAGGAATAAATTTCTTCTTTGCTTCTTTAAGAAACCTTTTCCAATTTTGCTCCAACTTTAGCGGGCGGCGCAGATGCGAACGTGTGTGCTAGTTTTTTTTTTTTTCTCTCTCTCTCTCTCTCTCTCTCGAATTGTCGCGCAACAAAAATGTTTACTCGCTTTCAGTTGTTGCGCGTTTTAACGCGCATATTTTATTTCGCGGGAATTACATTATTAGCGAGGGGGAAAAAAAAACAATTGCTGAAGAGATTAACGAGGGAACGAGGTGAGTAAACGGAAGGCAATAAATGACACGCGTTTATGCAGAAAAGATTCGTGAACGCTTTGTGTGTGTGCGTGTCGGGGAGTGTCGACGAAGAAAAACTGCGTTTTCCTCCGTCGCCCCTCTCTCTTTCTCTCTCTCTCTCACTGTTTTTTTCTTTACTCAGCCAAAACTACCCGCGAGCTTGCGGCAGCTCGGGTATTTAACGGCACGTTAAAAAAGTAATGCGGAAATATAATGGAAAACAAAGGAAAGAAAGTTTCCGCGCTCGCTCCCTCGCTCGCGCAGCGTGCCGCAGTTTTACTCCCCCGCTATTTGGTTTGGATAAAGAGCTACCTGTTTGTTTACGTTTCGCTTTCAGCCGTTTGTACTCCCTCTCGACGGTGCGGCACGGTGCAGCGAGCCCGCGTCTATGTGTGTGTGCGCGCACGTGTTTCGCTCACACACACATACATACATACACACACACACACGTTTTCTCTTTCCAACCGTCTCTCTCTCTCGCGCACGCGTTATCTCTCCGTCTCTCTTCCGGTTGCAGTCGTATTGTAAGCGATAAGCAGCCGCATGTGCACACAATCACCGAGCGAGCGAGCGAGCGGATCCGCAGACACTCGACGCGGTCTCGTATCGTAATCAGCCCGCAAAAAGCATCAAAACTGAGTTATCGGGAAAGCTTTATTATCCCTGATGAGACGCGGCAAAGGGAAATAAAAGAGAGAGAAAGAAAGAGAGAGGGTGTAGTGCGCCCTGGTAAGTGTGTGCATACGCGCGCGACGATTAAAGAGGACAATATAAATTTTACGCCGCACACACTGTAGGAAAAAAAAAAAAAAAAAAAAACCATCGAATCGTCAACGCGCGTTCTACGAATCGCGCGTTGTAAGAAGAAAAAAAAATTGCGCGACTCGCCTATTGAATTTACCGGATAACGTGACATCAGCAATCTCTGTCTCGCGTGTGTACTGGCGTAGCGCGTAAGCGAATCCTCTCACGCGTGTCACGGGCGTGTTTTGTTGCTCGCGAACCAGCTGCTCGTAATAATGTGCGCGCGCGCGAGCGCGATATGTGTTCGGGAGAAGCACGTCTGAAATTTTCAGCGCGATGCCATTGTATCGTGACAAGAGCTTTGCGCGAGAGAAAGAGAGATACGGTGGAAAAACCCGGCGGAAAAGGGCGAAGAAGGTTCATCGGCCAAACGGACGAAAAATGTAACACAAAAGAAGCGGAAAAACCCGATGTGCGTTTTCAGCGAACGAGATAATAAAACGTGAAACTGGACGAATCGTCGAATCGCATGCCGTTACCCCAAAGAATAGAACTAAAAAGGAACAAACTGGAAAAGGGGATGAAACGCGCGCGCGCGCGCGCTTGTATGTTGTACATTCGCGTTTGTGTGCGACGGCGGAAAAAGAAAGATAGAAGGAAAACGAAAGAGACAGAGGGTGGAAGAAGAGGGTGAATGGTTTAGCTAACGTTTATCACCGGGAGGCGTGCATTTTTGTCGCGTTATCAGCGTCGGAGCCTCCGCGTCTCGCGCGACCGAGGCGTCGTCGTCGAGAAATCGTCCGTCGGCGACGTCGATGTTGCCCGTTTTTTTTAAAGGCGCGCGGACGACGACGTGTGTCGATAACAGCACGTGAAGACGTCGAACCGTTCCCACAAGATACGGCCGGTGCTCAATAATTAGCGCGGAAAGTGTGTTCTAACGGGACAAAGACGGCTTTTTTTTTTTTTTTTTTTCTCTATAGCCGTCTTTTTTTCGCGACCGTGAACGTTTCAAAAGCGTGTCACGCTTCGCGAGAGAGACAAAGACAGAGAGAGAGGGAGAGAGAGAGAGAGAGAAAGAGAGAGGAAGAGAGTCGAGAAGGGGTGGACGCGTGCCAACCGGGTTTTGCTCTACCGTCGAATCGATCTGACGCTATTCGATACGCAATAACACACGGGTGAATGTAAAATAAGCTAATGTGTATGCAGATAGAGAGAACCTGATCGCGCGGCAAACTTTCGACGCGCGCTAACGCAGTTATGAATGCAGTTTGAATAATTATTGACTCTTAATTCTTGAACCTCCGGATCTTTTTTGTTCCGCTACTGCGTTTTTTTTGACAATCTCTTTTCAAAGATTAACGCAAATAAATTACGCGAAACCAAGCGATCAGGATAGGACCCGATACGTCGGATGCACAAATTACAATATTTATTTTTTTCCCAAACGCGAAATTAAATTCAACTCGACAATTTAAAATTTGTCGTAGATTGTGTAAAACTAAAAAAAAAACAAGACGCTTGAAGGAGGACGCCAGTATTTTTGCACAATTTTTGCAATATTTAAAATAAAATAAATATTTCAAATCGAATAAAAAATGTCGTCAGACTCGCGGCGTTCGCTTTTAGAACGCGCCGGGAGGAAGAAGAGAAAAAGATTAGAGTTGAAAAAAGTATTTCGAGTGGTGACGTTTTTTTTTTTTTCACGATTCCAGTTTTTTTTTTTTTTTTTGGCGAAACACGAGGTAAAAGTATACGAATTAGATGCGTTGGACCTGAATCGCCACGCCTGTAGGAGACTGACAAGAATTATTAGTGGGTGAAGGTAGCCAGTAGCTGAGCCGAGGATCAATACTAGGCAGACGTCCGCGTGCGGCGTGGTGGAGTGCACTTCTACACGGCTCTATGCTAGGGCTAGAGCTAGGAAAGGTTGGGACGCACAGGGGGAGGTTGGGTAAGGTTGGATCGTGGAAACGTCTACGTAGACTCCCGGTCCCCCCATAAACCAAGCGTCGGTTGACTTGACGGCGCCCGCCATAGACGTGTTCCAGGTGGAGGAAGAAGAAGAAGAAGAAGAAGAAGAAGAAGAAGAAGAAGAGGAGAAGGAGAAGAAGAAAAAAAAAACAACGAGAGGAAGGCCATTTGCGGCGTTCGATTTTAATCTCGCTCGCGCGAGAAAAGAAACCACGTCTGGCGTGAATTTCGTCCCCGATTACGTAACGCGCGCTGCTCTCTGCGATCCCTCTGCGCTGGTTTGATAGTTGCGGTTTTTTTTTACGTGCGCGCGCGAGAGAAGGTTAGGTTAGGTTTGGTTACGTAATTGGATAGAAATTTTGGAAAAACAAATTGCTTCGGATCTTCTCTTCTGTGCGATCCAAAACTTTTCGATTCTAAAATTCCCCCGTAAACTTTTCTCGTCTTCTTCTCGATCGCCAACAATCGCTTTGCTCGGTAACACAATGTGTTTCCGAGTAAAGGCTTTTTAACGCAGGCGTCTACATTATATACGTGTGTTTCTAATCATGCGTTCGCCGTGAAGTGTTCTTACGTAACGGACCGGCGTAACCGCATTGAGAGAGCGATTTTTTTTTTCCGCGCCGACCGAGGCTAATGCGATCTCGCCATTACGAATTAGCGGCGGAAGGCCGCGGCGTTCACGATCGATGCATTTTACGATCGGACGGACGCCGCGCAAGGTGGCAAAAATAATCCCCCCCGCGCGAGCGGCGCAAGAAGTTGCGAAAACTAGTTAAACCGCTTCAAGGTCGGGACCGTGAAACTCGTCCAATTCGCGGTGCAATTCCGCGCGCGCACATACACACAAACACACACACACACACACACACACACACATCCCTTCGCCACGCCGTCGTTAGCCACCGCGTTAGATAACAACCGGGCGCGGAAACTGTAGAATTTTTATTGATACTTTCCGAATCTTTCCCGACGAGCTTTTCCCATCCGGAATGCGAGCTGCACTCGCGAACCTTCAATGAACTTGTAAATTATGCGTGAAAAAATGTTACACACGAGAAAGAGAGAGAGAGAGAGAGAGAGAGAGAGAGAGAGAGAGAGAGAGAGAGAGAGAGAGAGAGAGAAAAGCTTGATTTCAACTCGCGGGCATTACAGAGTGCGTTTTTTTTTTTTACGTACTTTTTTCCATAAGGTAGTTTTTTACGTACTTTTTTCTATAAAGTAGTTCAGAAATTTGAAAATCAACTAAATTCAATATTTTTTCAAGAACTTACACGTATCGCGTGGGTTGTAATTCGAGAATTCATTAAAAACCGCGCGAGCAACGTAATTTCGGAGAGCAATCGGCGAAAATTTCAGGGAAATTTCGCGTAGGAACTCGCGCGTAGGCGTATAGAAGTTGGGGGATATCCAATATTCTATATTTCAATATGCGAGGGGGAGAAAGAGAGATTTTCTCTGGAAAAGCGTGTATCGAGGATGCGCGCGTGGATTGTTCGAATGTTCCAAAAGTGAGATTGCGTCTCAACGGCGGCAGCTAATTTTCACAAACGGCGCATCTTGATAAAGAGCGCGAGCGCGAGATTAACGGGATCGCGTTACTAAGAATCGCATCTTCCAAGCGTAGACGCAATTAGGCGATTTCTAAGAATCTCAAATTTCGTGTAATTGGAAACGCAACTCGGAAACTGCCACCGTGTGAGACGAGATGCGACTGATGACAAACGCAACTTTTTCGGAAAAATCGCTGGTTTTTTTTTCTCACACTTGCCTTCATTGAAATTAACGTAAATTGTTCCAATGACCAGACACATTTATTAAAGAAATAATTAGAACAAAATAATTTATATACGGAAAGTTGGAAAAATTAGGAAAAATTGTACCAACGTGAGAGATGCAACTTTTCGGAAAAATTGCGTTTTTTTCTCGCACTTGACCTCGTTGAAAATATTAACGTAAATGTCTCAATAACCGGACATTTATCAAAAGAAATAATTATAATAAATTATTTATATAAAATTAGAAAACCTATTGAAATAATTAAAAATATCTTATATGGAAAATACCTAAAATTTTGGAAATTGCTCTAATTAACCTGTTCAATAATTATTTTTCGAATAAATGCGTCCGGTCATTGAAAAAATCGTCTTATTACGTCGAAACGAAAACTTCTCTTTCTCGAGTGCTCTCTCTCTAGAAAATCTCCGCGAGACGCGCGATCATCGGCGCGAAATTGCGCGAATGAGAGTCGCACAGAGGGGCGGTGAGAACACGTCGGAGGGTGCGAAACGTCGCGTCGCGTTGCTTCACAGACGAATAGGTGCGCGCACACGCACGCGCACGCACATAATCGCGCTCGTTCGCTCACGTCCAACCATCCAGCTCCCTCCCTTTGCACCCTCCGTTCCCGCCCGCAAATGCTGATGATCATTCACGCCACTGACCTACTCTCTGCGCCACGCGAGCTTCGCCCTCCGACGACGACAACGACGTGACGCTACGGCGCGGAGGGGTAGAACGCGACGGGAGAGAAAAAGAGAGGACGAAAACGCGCGCGCAAACGGGGGAACGAGACAACACACACGCGGGGAGACGAGAACAAGACTCCGGAGAAAGGAAGAGGGAAGAGAATAGACGACGGAAGAAGAGAGTCTCTCCCAGTTGGTTGTGTCTGAGCCTGCGTAACGACGCGTGTACATGTCGAGGCGATGCAAGTACACGCCGAGGTTTGAGAGAACCTCGCGCGGAAAGGGGGGAGGAAGAGACGCGCGGGCGAGAAGTAAGGGCGCCTGAGGGATATAACGCGGGGTCGGAAGAGACGACGGCGAGCACGAAAGGAGGAGGAGGTGGAGGAGGCGAGTTGCATCGGGGTGCAAGTCGGTCGTGGTAGTCGAAGGGGCAAATGAAGGAGGGGCAAGGGTGAAAGTCAACCGAGGGGCGGCAGGGAATACGGAAGGCTACGATTGATCCGTGGTCGCCCACCTCATCCTCCTTATCGTCTTCCATCTTCCTCCGTCCTTCTTCTCTCCTTCTCTCCCGTCCTTCCGCGCCCTTTCCCGCGTCTCTCCCCTCTCTCCCCCAGAACTCCTCCGTCTCCTCCTTTTCTCCCTGAGCTCCACGTCGCCGCGACCTCACGAATTCATTGTGCGCTTCCGGCTCTCGTCCTTTTTCTCTTCGCGCCGGCCATTAGGTGTCCGTTCGGGTCGCCTCTTATTAGCATAGTTGCAAATTCCGTGCCACGACGTCCGACAACGTCGACGGCCTCCTCTTAACGCTTGATTGGGGGAGGGAGGGAGAGAAGGAGGAGGGCCGACGTGACGCTTTGCGCCGCGCCATAAGTACGCGCGTTGCCTGGAAACTGGACACGGACGAAGGAAAACGTCCGGATCGGACGTGAGTTTTCGGTCTCGCGCGTCATCGAATTTTCGAATTTCCCGAGTCTCAGCTTTTTTCTCGCGCGGAAACTCTTTTCCGGTTGATTTGAAAAATCTTCCGGAGTGTCTTCCCGTCGGACATTTACAACGAGAAATAATTTACAATCAAAGTTTTTTTTATTTATGCGAGCTAAGCTATGGAAACTAATTTTTAAAAACAACACACGTTTTCGAAACGTTGAATATACGTTTTTTTTTTTTTTTGTGTCTGCTATCTGCGCGTCTAGTAATTATTTCTTTTAATAAACGGCCGGTCATCGAGACACTTATCTCGCGCGAGTGTTTATGTTCATATTAGTACAAATTCTCTTCGTGCATGTCTCGGGGTATCGTTCCCGGGGCGCGATAACAGTTTCATAAAAGCACGCGGCTCTTATTTCGAGCCGCCGTGTGTGATAAAATGCAAAACCCGACACGTATAATTAATTGTTACCTCCGTTAACGCCCGTTTCGAACAAGTTTTTCTTTGTTTTTTTTCTTTTCTCACATTACGAGCTAATTGGAAGGGATTATGTTTTACTAATTTCGCGTCGAAGCGCACTTGCAAAAACACGCACAAAAAAAAAGTCACCCCGTGTGTCTTCTATTTTTTTTTTTTTTTTCGAGCTGTATTTCACGGCTGTATTTAAACCTCGCGATCGCAGTCTTCGCGCGGCATACATCAATACGTGTTCGCTGCATCACGAAGGCGAGTGCGAACAACGCGTTTCGCACTCGGAGAGAGAAAGAGAGAGAGAGGGAGGGAGTTTGACCGCGCAATTAATATTCCGTTCGGTGTCGCTGATTGATGATCGGGATGTGCGTTTATCGAGCGACGAGACCCCGGGATTATTCGTCGCATTAAAAAGCGCTTTCGACGTTACGCGCGCGCATTCATTCACGGTGTTACATTTCGACAAATGGGACCCCCGAACAATCGGTTCGCTAGAAATTGACGCACAACCTATTCCCCCTCGCGTTCGACGTTTGCGCGCGCGTGCGAACTCCTGCTCTCGCGCGCGTCCACCGTGAAGCACAGAATTTACACAATATACCGAAACGCGCGCTGCCATTAATTAGCGTGACTTTGCCTCGTCGACGGCAGGGGGGAAGTAGGGAAGGAGGCGCGCGCCTTTATTTTAGCGCTTTATCTGACAAAACTGTTTTTGCGCTCCCTCCCCCTCCCCTCCTTCTCAGAACAACAACATTGCGGACTTTTAATTGAGATCCATCGCGCCGATGATTCTGCTCGAAAACGTACACTCTCTCTCGCACTCTCACGACAGTTTTTACATCGCATTTTCACCGCTCGGCTCAACATTCTCCGATGTAATTCGGCGCCAACATTTTTTTAAAAAGTCTTTCTCATTATATTCGAGTGCGTCGGCAACTTTGGCGGTTTACGTATCGATCTCTCGTCATTGCAGACATTAATACAAATAGTTTTTCACTCTCGGAAGGAGCACGCGTGGCTCATTCTTAATAGAAAAATACCGAAGACAAAGAGAGAGAGAGAGATAGAGAGAGAGAGGGAGAATTGTGAGCCCGTAACGAGTTTGCGTACGAGAAAAGAAAAAGGGCTTTGCAACAGACACACAGGCAAGTTGTATGTATTACTTATGTATATAGCGTGTCGAGCTCTGATTACACGGCTTGTAAAGCGGAAAAGTTCCTGCTGTTTCTTGAAATCCAGTATCGATCGAGCGCATCGAAACGCTACCACGCGACGAAAAAAGTTGGAACACGACCGTCTCTCTCTGTCTCTTTCTCCCTCTTGGTTAAAACCATCTCGAGAATATATACTTTGTAACGTAATGAAAGACGCGAACACGCAGGAATAATCGGTTACACCGGCGTAGTTGCGTTCCGTGAAACGACTATCGTTCGCGGTATAAATATCGTTACGCAATATGTCTATTATTATCGAGTAAGTTACTACGTGTGGTGATTAAGCGCACAGAAAACAATATTGTATCTCGATTGCACGCCAAAGGTATTCTGTTCACCTCCGCGTTATTGTTTTTTTTTTTTTTTTTTTTTTTTTTTTTTTTTTACGTACGAATTTAAATTCTCTTAATTCGAACAGTCGGCAATTATTTCCCCGATCATAAATTCTGGGACGTTCATCGAAATTGTTCATTGAACGACGCTCTGTGGTGCGTCTTGAAGTGAAATTCCGAACAATTGAATTGTTTAAATAAAATAAAACAAATTGCGCAAAACTGTTTTTTCGTTGAATAAATAAATGCAACGTAGGACGTAGGCAGACACTTGAAGGTGCTGGAATTTTTGCGAGATCGCGAAATGAAATTAAAGAAATGCGTCAGACGCCCACTTTCAGGGTGCGAGAAAACAAAAAGTGACTCGGGATTAAATGTCTGTTCTCAACAGGGCGTTCTGTGTGTGCGAGGGTCATTTAACACACATTTAAAATCTTGGTCGCAGAAATTCAATATGTCTCGCATTTGTTTTGAGAGCCGCGGACACGCAGGCACTTGATATTCATTATTTTACCGGTCGAACACTTTTGTTTTTTTTTTTTTTTTTTTTGTTTTTTTTTATCGAATCACACACATCGATACAAGTCGCGAGTGTTGAACAACACTCGTAAATAATGTAACAAAATTATATATTTACACAAAACAATATGTATAACGTAAATAATAAATAAACGTCACTCGTCCAACTTTCGTGCGGTCGAATCGCACGCACGATATCGAGTATTAAATAATACCCGCAAACACAACGTGCGTTACGTAACGAAGATAATGTAATTTTTTTTTAAGTAACGCTCACAATAAGTGACCTTGTCGGGTCACTCGAGACCCGCAGATTAACGGTTCATTTTTTTTAATTAGTTGTAACAACCGCGAGAGATATTGTCGCTTCTTACGATTAACAGTTGTTTGTAATTTCGTCTGGAAAAAAAAACAACAAGCACGATGCGCGTGAGACTGACTTAATTTTAGAAGCGTCTTATTTTTTTTTTTTTTTTTTGAAATCTCTCTCTTTTTCCGAAGCATATTATTCCCGCGGAGAGACCGCGGGCACTTTGCGCGTTGGATTTTTACATTAGTATGTATTCCGCGTAATGACGTCTTTCAGCGAGAAACGAAGTTGTCTTCGCGACCAACGTCGATACTCTACGCGCGTAGAAGCGTAGAAGAGAGAGAAAGACGTGTGTTGAGAGATATGAAACGTTTTTTATAAACACACGGCGAGATAAGAAGTTTCCGCGTTGCGACGAGAGAGACTGGAAATCGCGACCGCGCGAAATTGCGAAATTCGGAAACGTCTCTTTTAATCGTTTAGATTTTCTCCCCGCGCGCGCGCGTATATCTCGTTATACCAACGCGGCTGTTGCGTTACGCACTCGTCTCGTAAATTTCCATCGCCATCTTAAATCGCCATCTTTGCTTCTTTGTTATTTTGCTCAACATTTTGTTTTAATTGAACATCGACGAGTGTAAAAAAATTTAACGCAAACCTCGAATATCAATCGCGCGAGAATGTGCGAGTCTGGATCCGAGAGAATTACGTTCCGCAATCGTCGCGCCGCGTCGAGGAGATTCGCGCGCTATCTCGGAGTTACCTAACAACACAGTTGCGCTCGCACGAGGATGCACTTTCGGACGACGTCACGATGAGCGTCCGATACGATGCGACCGGCCGGCGCTCGTCGTGCCAAGTAAAAATAAAACGCGGCTGGCAATTCCGTTCACGCAACACGCGCGTTACCTAAGAACAGCGCGCGTGGACCAGGTGATTCAGCGCGACCGCGTGGTTGTAAAAAAAAAAAAAATTAAATGCAAAAAACTGGAACGCAACGTGGTCGCAACGCGTCGGATCGATGCGCGTACACACACGGCCACGGTGTGTAATATCGGACGGGTTGTAATCGCGTTTGACACGCCGGGAGGAGGGGACCACAGGTGTCCGAAAGTGAGACGCGCCGAGCTTACATCCGTGGATTTTCTTCTCTCTCTCGAAAAGATTAGTCTCTCTCGCGGAGATAAAAAAAAAAAAAAAAAAAAGAACAAGCTCGATCGAGAAAATTTTTTCCCTTTAGCTGCTACTTCGACTATTTTCTTCGCTCGAGTCTCGCAATTACAGCTCGAGTTTACTCCGACTTTGGAAATTGTCTCGTTTCTTTTGTTCAAATTTTGACTTGTTAAACTCGGATCAGAAAATTACAAGACGTTCAAGAGAGAGAGAGAGAGAGAGAGAGAGAGAGAGAGAGAGAGAGAGAGAGAGAGAGAGTTTACGCTCGTCAACGCTGTTTTGTTTTTTTTTTTTTTTTTTTAATTTTGTTAAACGACTGAATGACTGATTAAATGTTGCGCGCGCGAGCACGTGCGAGAATGACACGCGGTATTTGTGGGAATTACGCACGAAAGCGTAAATTATTACAGAAGACTGGTGTGCAATTATTAATTATGAGTTGCATGTGTATGTGTGTGCGCGCGCGCTAGACGCAAATAAACTATATCGATAGAGGATTGCAGGATTTCTCGCTTTTCTCAGGTTGAAACATTTGCATGTTCTATGCATAAGATTGTAAATCATCGAATCGCCAGTGATTTATGTGGAACGATCGTTCGAGATAAAGTAACTTTTCTCCATATCCGTTGGCGATGCACACACACACACGTGTAAGTAGAATATATAGTCTGTGAAAATTTTACAAATTATCACATCTCGGAGGTGATTCATTAAGAGAAAATTGATGAGTGTCTGTGTTATCAAGTTCTTCAATTTTCAAGAAAAAATAACATTTTTACTATACTTTTATTTACACACACTAAAATATATTGTGTAATCAATATAATATATATTTTGAGTCATCAAGTGTGAAAAACTTGACAAATATATAAATAAATATAAGTTTTGTTTTTATATAAATATATATTGTATACATTATACTTGTATTTATATATATATATATATTTGTTGATTGACAAATACACTTGACACTTATTAATATATTTATAAAAAAAAATTATATTAAAATCAAATTTTGCACTTAATGATTCAAAAATACACATATAGACAAGATATGTGTAAAACGCGGATGTAAAAAAACTTCGCTTCTAAGATTTTTTTTCTTTTCTTTTTTAATGCCGACCAATTATCTCAAGCCAGTCATTCGCGGACGTTCGGCGTGATGAAATTCTGCCAGACGCAGGTTGAAAAACACTGATCAGATCGCGCACGCACCGCCTATTACGTATCTCTCTTTCTCTCTCTCTCTCTCTCTCTGTTTCTCACGCGGATGCGAGCGTCGAACGTAATTCACGTGTTACCTAAGAATCTATATAAAAGCAAAGTGCATCGCTGCGAGACTCGCAATAGCGGGAATACACGTGCATGCATTACTTAGTGCATATGCGCGCGCGGAGTGTCTTCGTAAAACTTGAGACACGCCACGCATACACACACACACACACGCACACACAAGCAACGCGCACCGCAAGACCGAAGAAGATGCAAAGGAATATAAGAAGTATATACATTGCGCAGCGCGTGTGCATAAGAGCTAACCGGCATGAAAATAAACATACTCGGAAAAAGAAAACAAATCGAGTGCCTTACGTGTCTGTTAAGTGATCTAGAAAGAGACTATCGATACATAGTTGTCAAATAACTTTCAGCTCCTGGAAAATACGGTCTCGAGATGAGTTTTTCTTTTTTTCTTTTTTTTTTTTTTTACAGAGAGATAAAATTCCGGTTTAACGAAGTTAAAATTATCTGACCTGTTGACACGCGCCGATATTGATAAACAATTTAGAGCAAATCGTTGTTTCTTCTAAAACAACTTATTGAAATAATTCAATTTTATGGAAGCAAAAAGTTGCTTTTTTTTTGTAAGCAGGCAGTCGGGTTATTTCAAATTAATTTGTCACACATCTTTAAATAACATCAAAAATGTTATTTAAAGATGTGTGACAAATTAATAAATAATTAACAATGTGGAGAACAAATATAACGATAATCATGACAGTTCGGAACGTCGGTTTTTCTTTCGAGAACTCATTAAGTACTTAATCTAATTTTATTGTAAAAAAACAAAAAAAACTTTCTTTTCAAGATGAAAGCGGTCGATCGATTGTTTCAAATTCTATTCTCAATTAGGGTCAAATTATCGGGCTTTCAAAGAATAGAAAATGTTTCCCGGTCACGTCAACTTCACGGGGGGAATCTCCTATAAAACATTAGGCTCGCGAAGAAGTCGATCCGTCATCCGTCGGACAGGCGAAGGAGCAGCCGCCACGCTACACATTCGCGTCATATATCCGCGTCGAAAATAATAATTAGCTACATAACCGCGCGCTACGTAAGACGCGTCGATACATTGTGCGTGCGATATATACTTTCACGCATCTCCCTCTTCTATCGCGAAATGTCTCTTCCTCTTGGTCACCGTCTTTTTTCTTATTTTTTTTTTTTTTTTTTTTTT
>NW_018020655.1:513139-527484 GCF_002006095.1 Pseudomyrmex gracilis
CACACACACACACACACACGTACGTGTGACGTGCGTGTCGTGTACGCGTGCATCCTCTTACGTGTGCGTCGCGAGAGGTTCTCCGCGCGCGTATCTCTGTGTCCGCGTTTGTGTATGTGTGTGTGCGTGTGGGGCAGCGCGAGAGAGCGCACGCGCGCCTCGCGGCACCTTTGTGTGGGAGAGCGCGCGCGTGCGTGTGTACGCGGCGGTGAGCGCGTGAGCGTTTCACACCTGACTACTACGCGAGTCGTGCGAGCGACCGTGCGGACATCGCGAGGCGAACGCGATCACGGTAAAACGCGCGAGTTACGCCGAAAATCACGTTGGAGAGCGCGCGGATTTATCGCGCGGCGCTTACGGCGCTCGGACGCGCAGAATCGATTTATTTTGTCGGCACGGTCTGCGCGGCGAACACGGTAGGTTAGTTGACCGCGGAGCCGAGCGAGCGCTGAGCTGACAGTAGGCCGGCGACGTCACAGTGGGCCGGTTCGAGCCTTCCTTCGTTCGATTCAGGCAGGCTCCTCTATTCGTTTTACATGTAGCAAGGTAAATATTTAGACGCGGTGTTTGACGATTTCACGAGAGAGAAACGTGGCCCAGTGCGCGATTAATTAATTTCATCGTCGTTATTTCGTACGTCGTCGTCGTCGTCGTCGTCGTCGTCATCGTCGTCGTCGTCGTTTATCGCGGGGGCGGACAGTCCGTTTGTCCGCGACTCGACGACGGTTTTTGTGACGCGTGCGAGATCGTCGTGAATCGAATGTCTTTCACCACCCGAATGAGACGACGGACCAGCGGGAAGAAAGGGAGAGGGAAAAAAAACAGGGAGAGAAGAAATGTATGTATTTGACAATACCGAAAGGTGATGCGAGCAACAACAGTTTTTCCTCGTCTTCGTCGTCGTCGTCGTCGTCGTCGTTACACGTCGTTTGTCTACGTACATTGTTTGTCCACGTTGCCACTTGTCGTGTTTGTTAACCACCGCTGCCATTGTCACCGCTGCCCATTGACGTTCCGTCGCCGTCGATCGTCTGTCACGAGTCTGACGACTCCGCGGCCAGACGGACGGACGTACGGACGTACTGACGAACGGACCGACCGAGAGAGAGAAAGAGAGAGAGAGAAAAAGAGACGTATCGAGTGAGAGAGAGAGAGAGAGAAATACATCGATCGGAGGGATCACGGGGAGAGCGAGAAAAGTCGCGCGACCTCGCGCCACGCGAAAAGCGTGTCGCGAGACACGCACTTGGTTTCTCGCAAAAAAACTCAATCCCGAGGTTTCGCCGAGTGACAACTTGGTTCCGCGATCGGTTCAGCATCCGCGCGTGTTGTTGTCACGAAGGACGATCTCCGTTATTATTTTTCTCCTCCTTCGTAGTCTCTTTTTTCCGGAGAGCGCGCGCCGGAGAAAAACCGTCGGAAACAGAGACAGAGAAAGAGAAAAAGAGAGAGAGAGAAAGAGAGAGACACGTGAAAACGCGCGCTCTTGACAGCTCGTGCCCGCAGCGCGGCGCGTTCGGGTTTCGCGCGCGCGTTTCCGGACAGCCGCGATTATAAATCCCCGACGTGGCGACCTTGCGCGAAACTCTTGGCAATCGCTTTCGAATTTCTCGCGGCCGAATCTCTCACGACGCGTGTGTGACGTGCACGCGCGTTCTGAAATAGTTCAGCTTCCTCCTCGACGGGACGGCGAGAAAAAGCTCGCCAAGGAACAAAGAGAGAAAGAGAGATAGATAGAGAGAGAGGAAAGGCGATCGTCTCGGGAGATGTACGCTCTTGGCACGGTGGTAGTCGCGCGTGCCGCGATGATGACCCGCCGCGACACACGTGACAGTGAGCAAGTGCAACGCTTACCGCGCTAGGGAGAAACGCGTGTTTCGAGGAGGAAGCGCGAAACACTCGGGAAACTCTCTCCCCGTCGTCGCAGCGAGACGTCGTAAAAAAAATCCTCTCTCGAAAGAGAGAGAGAGAGAGCGTCGCCAACAGACGCTCGGCGCGACGACGGAATCTCGACGGCTTCTGTCTCTCCGCGGAGAAACGGAGAACCCGGTCCGTTTACGAGCGCGCCCCGTTATGACGTGACACACTTGTAAAAATCGAGTTACACGAACATCGTAAACCATACACCCAAGGGGGAGGAGAGCAATATCGGGGCGAAGGTGCGATGATGATGATGAGACACATGTGTGCTGCCCGGAGTGCGTGTGCCGCCAACACGGGCGGGACAAAAATATCTCACGTGCGTCGAGAAATTGAAAGAGAGAGAGAGAGAGAGAAAGGGAGGCAAGCGGCGGGTTGTCGCAGCACATATGAGGAGATGAGCGGTGAGCGAGCAAAAGTAAAGTATGACGGGCATCCCGAGAAAATCTAGAGCGAACGCGGCCCGCTCTCCGACGAGAGCGTCGCCGAGAGAAGCCTCGAGATATTCTCTCTCTTTCTCTCTCTGTCTCTGTGTTTCTTTCTTTCTCCCTCGCGGGTTTCGCAGCGACAGAAAGACGAGGTGAATCCTCTCGACGAATTATCAGTAAATGTTTATCAATTTTGTAGAACGCGCTTTTCATCACGCACGTCTCATCGGGGGTTTATCTCCGAGAGATTCAAACGGATGTTTCGCATCTCTCGCTAAGTAACGTCTTCCCACGCATTTTTTATACACGAAATTGAGAGAATACGTTGTTGTTTTCCGATTCCAAAAGAGAGAGAGAGAGAGAGCGAGAGAGAGGTCAAGTTTTGCGCGGCGAGTCGCTTTGTAGTGAAAACACACGCGGCGGTTATCGTTGTTGCGAAATTTTCGAGATAATTGTTTTGCGGAGAGATATACGGTTGTTTGTTTTTTCTCCCATATGTACAGGCGGTTGACTTAAAAATTGAACAACCGCGAGACGACGCGATCTTTTGTGGGAAAAAAAAAAAAAAAAGAGTTCAAGTCGTTACAGTTCGCGCGAATGGAAGAAGAGCAAAGGGGAAACTTGTGAATGGACGTGTGTGTGTGTGTGTGTGTGTGTGTGTCGATACGCGAGGAGAATTCTTTCGCGAGTATCGCTTTTTCGTGCGCTTTTTTGCAGATCCGTCTCGCTCGACAATGCGTAGACTTTCTGTCTGTCTGTATATCGTATTCGGGTTTCCGAAACGGGGTCCAATAATAAGCGTATCTTCTCTCTCTCTTTCTCGCTTTTCTGTGTGAGAAGTTTCCTTCCGTGCCAAAATCCACTTGGCGACACACACACACACACACACGCACGCTCTCTCTTTCTCTCTTATCCTCTGCCGCTTTTAATTAGTTGAATTCGTTCGCGAAGGAGAAGCCCGCGAGCCATTGTTAAAAATCCGATCGCGTATACGTTGCGACATCAAGTGCAAAAAAAAGTGTTAACGACGGGGAGCGCAACGCGAATGCGCTCTGTGATCAAAAATCCTCCCGGCTTCTGTGTGTATCTCCGCGCGAGCCTTTGAACCAGAGAGAGAGAATTAAGTTTCGAACTAATTCGATTAGTTCTGACATTTCGTACGGATTCGTTAGGAATGAGGTTTTTTTTTTTTTCCTCCGAGAGAGACAAACCACGCGCCGCGCTCTCCACGCGCGTATTATATATATAGTCAACTTTGGACTGCGGATTATGACGCGCGCGCGGATTACAACGCGGAGACACGAGGGAGTAGCGCGATCGTTTAACCTACAATTTTATATATACGGCATACACATGTGAGAAATATGTCCGATAATGTTTTTGTTTTTGTTTTTGTTTTTGTTTGTTTGTTTTTGTTTTGTTTTTTCGCTTCCATATTTGTCCGGATTGTACGAGATCTTTTTGCAACGCGCATTTTTAATTTCGCAAATATCCGAGTGATTCGACTGTGAAGCAAAACCGGAGCGGTTTGTTGGCTGCGAAATGAAATGAAATACAGCAATATACAAAATTTTGCGAAACAATCAGATCTGACGCGATTCTTCCGATGCGATTGTGCAAAAAAAAATAATAATAATAAATTAAGACTGAACGAAGTAACCGAAAAGAGACCAAATTGAAAGGTCAACCTGGAGGTTGAACGCGGATGATAACAAGCAATATTCAGATTTAATCGAGCTCTCGTGACGAGTTTAAAAAAAAAAAAAAAAAAAAAAAAAGGATTTAGGACGAGCCAATGTACGTGATGTACGCGCATAAAGTTTTTAATTAAAATGTCTATGATAAAAAATTCGCGCGCTTCGACCCTTAATTTGGATCTTCAGTGACAATCTAAATGAAGAAAAAAGATACCAGCACACGTTTTGATGAAAATTATTTTAAAACATTGACGGGAGATTTCGCGGTAAATAAATTCAGATTTGAACTTTATAGATTATTTTTTTATTTTTTTATTTTTTTATTTTTTATTTTTTTTTGTGATCGTCCTTAGCCTTTGTGTCGTCGAATGAGTTTCTTCAGGATCGATTATTGCTAAGTGTTGACATTTTGTTACTAAACTTATTTCATTTTTTGTGTGATTATAAATTTTCATACATGTGGTTTTGAAACTTTGTGCATTTGCGGCACGTGCGAAGGTCGACGGTCACAAATGAGCGATTGAAACATCTCTCGCGCGAGAGAGATCTCATTTTCATCGTGTAACTAACGACTTACTAGAAGTCAATTTGGTCTTTTTTGGTTAATTTGTTTTTATATCAAACCGGGAGAGCGCTATGTTAATTACACGTTTAAACGAAATATTTGATTCGCTCGGTTCAGTGTTGCCAAAATCGTCAGAGTTTTATTATCGCTCAAGAAACGACATTCAAATGTCAAACTCGAAATATCTAATTCCGTTTTTTTTATTTATTTATTTTTTTATTTTTTTGGCACCTTGAACCGTCTCTGACGCGTTTTATTTTTATTTGATTTTAAAACGTCAAAATCTCTCGCAAAAACTCCGTCATCTTCTTTCGAATGTGTCTTCGTTTTATTTAACAGGAAAACAGTCTGACGTGTGATTAAAATTTTTTGACGAAAATTTCGAAAGGCGGCGGTAAAAAAAATTACACAAAGATTCGGAATTGGGTTTAAATGTTGCGCGTCACACGTCGCCGCTTTTTTTTTTTTTTTTTTTCTTTCGTTTCGCGCGCGGTCCCTAACACGACGACGCGTAACAGCTTCTCTCGGTTCCGATCGACTTTCGCCTTGACAGAGACAGACCGCGTGACGTATCACCCGCGGCGGCGCGAGGATGAGAATACCGAAGAGACGCTCCGTCCTCGTTCCGTTTGGTCTTCGCGCCGCGCGGTCTGTCTTCGTCGTCGTCGTCGTCGTCGTCGTCGGAACTGCATTCGACGCGCGCGCGTTGTCACGTCGTTGCGTACGTCAGAAACGTCAGAGAATTTTGCGAACCTCCGCGGGGAGAGAAAAAGCGGTAGTTTGGAATCGCGCACGCTCGAATCCCGCTGTTTATCGCGATGCAAATTTGGATTATCGCGATAATTCCGCGTTCTCGACTCGTTTCGTTCGCCGCGACGTTATCCCGCGTGCATTTGGATTCTTGAAATTTGCAAAATCCAGCGGCAAAAACAACTCCTCTCGACAGATCGTCGGATTTGCCTAATTTTTTTTTTTTTTTTTTTTTTTTTTTTTTTTTTGACTCGCTCAACGGAGAGAGAAACTGAACGACAAAGTGAGAAAAAATTCTCGCCGCTAAATAAGTAAATCTCAAATTCTTCGATCAAAGTTTACGAGAGTAAGAAAGAGAGAGAGAGAGAGAGAGAGAGAGAGAAGATAATAAAATATATTCGCGGGCGCGATTCTCCCGGCGGTACAGCCCTGCCGTTCTAAGCAGCGTAAACATTTGACGTTTCGCGAAGGTCGTGTGCTTTCTCTCTCTCTCTCTCTCTGTTTCTCTGTCGTTTTCGCTCCGTCTTTTTTCCCTGTCATTCTTCGCCCGTCTTTCGCACGGCACGTACGCACACGTAAGTTCTCCGACGTTTTAACGATCGTTACGCGTTCAATTGTTCACCGTCGTCGCTGTCGCGCGTGCAACTTTCCGACAAGAACCGCGTCGCTTAGTTCCGCGGCGTGTTATCGTTGGCGAACGTGACATTGAGGATTGCCCGAAAGAGAGAGAGAGGAAGAGAGAAAGAGAGAGAGAGAGAGAGAGAGAATTGCAACGTAACGCACCGCCGCGGCGTTTAGCCGCTGTATCGCAGATACAGCCGCGACGTCGCGATGCGCCGCGCCGCGGCGTCGATCAGCTGGCGTCGCTCCGTCTCTCTCCCTCCCGTCGGGATGCCGCCGCTGCCGCCGGCGTGCACGCCGACTCTCCCTCCTGCCTCTCTCCCGTATTCTCTATGCGTAAAACAGAATACTAATAGCGCATGCCAGACGCGACGTTTAGACGTTTGACGTGAGTCAACGTGCGTGTGTGTGCGTGGAGAGAACGCTCGTTTTCGAAAAAACTCGCTGATACAGATCCGTAAGGAAGTTTTTTGATTTTTCTGATCCTCGAGGAGAGGAACGTTCTTGTTCTCTGTCCTGATTTGATTTTGTTGAGAACATTGCTTGTGTTTTTTTTTTTTTTTTTTTTTCTACAAAAATTTTTCAGTGAACAAAAATCGCATCACGTCGCGATATCGAAAACGACGAAAAAAAAATTCGGAGAATTCCACAAGTCGGAAGAGATTTGATTCTTATCGGGATGAATCGAAAGGATCGATTACGCAACATACGCACTTTCGAGACAAGTCGTACGCTCTTGGTGAGTGAATTTGCGCTACAACAGGTGCAATTCTACGTCATTTTTTTTATCTTGTGCGTGCGTGTGTGTGTTTGTGCAAAACTGTTAAAGGTTTTATCTCGGTGTAGTATTTCGGTTTGAGATATTTTGAAGCATTATTGAACGTAGAGACGCGTTACTCGTGGGAAGTTTTTGAATCGTGGAATAAGCGCGAGGTTCTTCCATTCTTCGACCTTAAGAGAACTCTTGTTACAATAGATGTGTCGAAATTGACAATCTCTCTTTTTATTCCTCAGGTTTCTCAGGTCGATAATAGAATCTCGAAGAGATAAAATGATCTCGCTGGTGTAACGTTTTTTTTTCGAACAATTTTGTCGAATTTTTTTTCCCCAAAAAAGATCGTGAAATTCTCGCGCCGAAGTGTGAAAATAACGAAGAACAAATCGTCGTTATACGGAGAGAGCAATCTCTTCGATTAAAGACGCGCAAAAATAGTTCGCGCGAAAGATTTCGTTTGCTCGCGAATCGATTGCATCCGCAATCCCGCAGTTGATTTTTTTTTTTCACATTATCCGAGTTTGCAATTGTTGAATTTATCTTCGCGACACGAAACAGAAAAAAAAAAAAGCAAAATTTTCTATCGCGCACACGCACGCGCACACATGCGTTTTCGTTTATCGGTTTGATTCGGCGAAAGAGAAAATTATACAATGATCATTATGAAGCCGAAGGGGTTATCTCGGGAGGGATATAAGTTAAAAAGTATCAGTTTCCTCCTTTCTCTCTCTCTCTCTCTTTCTCATTTTTTTCGCATGAATTGCACGATAATAAAACTAAAATAATCGCTCCGCGGGCATAAAGCCAGTATCAATCTAGCTCCGTGGTGAAAAGAAACGACCTGCTCTGCTACATTTTGTACATTTTCTGCACTGATTAACATTCTCGTGTTTTTCACGGTCGTTAACACTGATAAATCGAAAGAAAGCGACGCGAGCGCGCGCGTCTAAACTTCATCTTCCGTCGAAGCATCGATTCGACTATTTTTACTTTTTTTTTTTTTTTTTTCACGACGTTGTTGCGGCGAGATAAGTGCGCGAGACACAAATTTACATTACACACATCGCTCTCTCACGAGACGTTTTGATCTAATAGCTTCTGCGGAGACGTTTGTGACAGTTTCATCTTCGAGTTTTTTTCTCATCGTATCGCTGATCGATTGAACATCGCGCAAATTTTAATTCCTCGATTACAGTCTCTACAAAAAAAACAAACAAACAAACACGCCGTACGAAAAGTTAATACGATTGCGATATCTCCGAAGTTTGACATTTTTTTGTCGTACGTGGCTTAACAATCTTGTGATTGACAAGGAAATTTTTGTCGCGCGCGCGACGTGTATCTCTCTACGCAATGACGCACCGTAAGCGGCGTGGGTTATCGATTCGTAATCATAATTGTGCAGATAAGAGCCACCGCGGGAGTTAACTCGTTCTCGAGGTGTTGCCTCTTGCGTGTGCGATTAGACGGCGGTCTCGTTCGCGAATTGAAGAGAAATCAGCACGTTCCGAGACGAGCGTTTATCGATTTCGTTGCTCGCGAAGAAACCGGAGCAAGAACAGAGAGAGAGAAAAAGAGAGAGAGAGAGAGAGAGAGAGAGAGACCCAAGAGTCCGTAACTCGATCTCTCATATTTCAAGCTTTTACGTTTGTCTTGCTTTTTTTACATCGGTTGCGCGCAAATTGTACAACTTTTTTTTACTTGCGATTTATCTGAGGAAACATTGTTGAAAACGTTCTCTTAAAATTACATAAATTATTGCCTTCCGAGAGTTAAAAATAGATTTTTTTTTTCATAAATATTGAAAATTCCTTCTTCGTTTGAAAAGTCATTTGTTTATTCATTTGAGGCTTCGACAGTTACGGATGATGATCTTTGAACTTTTCCACACGTCTATCGAAACTCCGTGTATATCGCGAAAACAATAAAAAAAATAAAAATAAAAATAAAAAAAACGTTACAAAAATTGCGTAACAGCTTTCTATCCCGTTGTCATCGAACCGGACGACTTAAATCGGTTTCCGCTGGTTCACGATCTTTTGATTGGCGGCAGTCTACAGAGTGATTTTCGATAGGCATCGTCGATAGGCGGTTTTGCCTACAATCTCCACGGACGTGCATACACACGGCGTGTGTTTTGCGCGCGAGCGTGTGTGTGTGTGTGTGTGTGTGTGTGTGTACAGCATGCAGCGATCATTTTTACAACGTGACGGAGACAGACGCGAACGAAGCTCTCTCCGGGGTCTCCCGGAGATATAGAAACAGTAATGATTGCAATATTCCGCCAGTAATTGCTCCAGTCGGCCACACTGTTGAAATATCATTCGCGCGCGCGCGAGACTCGCGTAGATTTGTTTTCCCTCTTCCCCCCTCGTCCTCTTGTTTTCCATCTCCGCGCGCATCGCGCGCCGCCATGCCATCGCGCGGCGTCGTCGGCCCGAAATGTCATTCTCCCGAGGTTTTCTCTTTTCCCGTGATTTCCTCGCCCCCGCGATCTCTGTCCGGCCCGACCTCCTCCCCGTCGATCTCCCTCCCCGTTGCCAAGCCCCCGCAACTCGGGGAACAACCGCGTGCTATTCTCGATGCCATTCATCGCGGTTCGAAATCGATACGTGCCATTAAATACCGTCGATGTCCGTTTTAAAACGCCGTCGAATCGAGCGTAAGGGAAAGGGAGAGACGCACACGCACACGCCGAGAAAGGGTTGGATTCGCTTCGAAAACCCGTTAGTAGATCGTTAATCGTGCCCCCCCGCCGCGTGTTAATAATCCGCGAATCAACTTCCGGACGAAAACGACGTAACAATATATTAGCAGACATGCCTGAGATATTTATGGCGCGCTCCTACAATAAGCGCCGACGTCACTTAACTTCGCGACTGTAACTTTAGTAACTAATTCTCTGTCTTTTTTTTCCGTTTCTATAGTCGATGTAAATGCACGTCGATATAAAGGCTGCTCGCCGATGCAAAGGTCTGAACCGACGATTCGCGGCGAGAGATGACCATTTCCCGCGCGTTGTTTTTTGAATTTTTGTTTACGTAAAGTATGTTTTTGAAAAAAAAAAAAAAAAAAACGCTGGACGCGAATCTCCGGACGACGATACTTTGTCTCGGCGCGCGCGCGAGCTGTCTTGTTCTTTTTGCGCGAGCGAACGGCGGCGCTCACGAGCGTGTCGCGCGCGTGAAAGGAAGCCCCCCTTTCGGACAAAAAGCTCACCACCGGGAGGAAGAGGTATTAGTCATTGGTAAGCGAGCGGAGCTTTTTTATCGTGCGATTCCCGCGATCGTGACCGTCGTCTCGGCCGATTTATGGCGAGCCGTCGTTATTTTTTCGCCTAACCTCGGCGCTTCTTCTGCAATGTGTGTCTCTCTCTCTCTTTCTCTCTCTCTTCTCCGTCTCTTTTCCTCATCGGACGCTCTTTCTTTTCAGGTTCTCTCCCGTTCCGCATCTCTTTCCCGTCTTTCTTTCCCCACTCTCTGTTTTTCTCTCCTCTCTCTCTTTCTCTCCGCGACTTTCCTACCTGCTTCCTCCGCGTTTCTAAATGTGGGTGGGAGAGAGGCCGGTCGTTACCACCGGTTAACGACGGCTAGGTGCTACCACCAGACACCTCTTATATCCCTTCCCCCTCCTCCCGTCGGAACCTCGTAACCGAGTGAAGTTGCGCGAAAAATATCCGACCGGGCTGGAATGCCGCCTCGCCGACCGGAAGTCCGGCCGTTACGCGTCAATTTCGCCGAGTAATTGACTCGAACATCCAGATAATATCATTATCCTTGACCGATCGCGTACGCAGCTGCAGCTACTTGAGCCTGACTCTTTCTCTCGTCGGTAAATTCTCGCGAACACGTCGTTTCCGAATTCTAGTTCGCGCGAAGAGAAGATTTTTTTTTTATACCGACTCGCGCGTGTGACACCCGCGACGAGCGGAGTGTCGATTGACGAGTGTAAATATCATTATTGGAACATCAAAGCTGCGGTATTTAAATTTGCGGTTGTTCTCTCGATGAATTTCAGACGCACCGGACCGCGTGTCTAACTCGATCGCGCATTCACCACTTCTCTCCTCCTCCTCCTCCTCCTCCTCCACCGCCACCACCACCAACCCCTCCCCGTTAGAAAAATTTCGTGTAAACAAGCGTTTGAGTTTAATGTCAACCGCGCGGGTCAACACTGGCGCATAATGGCAATATAATTCTCTCTTTATTATATTATATATTGTCTATGTTGAGCGATTCGATTATTCCGCGCCATTAATTTAACAAAATTTGCGTTACACCGCGCAGAAACAAAGCGTAAATTATTACCGCGATCAAAATTACCGCACCGTCATTGCGGTCTGGCTCGTTACGAGCGAGCGATTTGCTCATTCTAAAATTCATCATTTAATTATAATGCGTTACAACCGCTGTCACTCCGACGATAATCCCGCCGGCTGGGAACCGCATCGGTTCCCCTGGATTTCGCGTGTCGATCGCGCCGATTCGCGCGTAAATACCGATCGATAACCCGCGTCAAATAACTCGTGAATGTCTAGACTTTGCAGCGTGTGTGTGTGTGTGTGTGTGTGTGCGGGATGTCCCAAAATTATGTTGAATGTCCTTCCGGTCAAGAAGTCCGAGTTTTTCCTCGACAAGGTACTTTGTCCCGATCTTGATCTAATTGACGATCTAATTGACCAAATTAACGCATTAATTAATCGAATTGATGACCTCAGATGATTATTGATATTTATTTACATTATATACATTATATATAACAATAGATTTGTATAATATACATATTAGTAGAACTATTTATTAATAAATATATTTATAATATATTTATTAATATTTTATATAATATTTTACATTGTGTTTTTTTTTTCATAAATTCTGAAAACTTAGGGAAATTATTTGCTCGTTTACATTTTTATCAAAACAATTTTGTATTTTTTATTCAAGCTTGTTTGTAAAATTTTTATTACTTATTGTGCTCTGTATACTCTGAACGCGCCATTTTTTTTTTTTTTTTTTTTTTTTGTTCTCCGGCATCCGCGGCAGAAGAACATCCGGTCGCGAGAGATCACCTTACCGCGCATCTCTCAGTTATTCGCTTCGTCTCATTTTCCATCTCACAAATAGACACATCGACGTCCTTTTTCTCAAACAGGCAGTTTCGATAAACTGTTTGGAATGTTGTCGAAAGTTGTAACGAACGAGAGCCAAAGTGAAGTTGCGACTGCGTCTCCGATTCCGTGGCTCCCGCGAACTTTCGAATACCTCGCTCTGTCCAGGCAAAAGTTTAAGGAGCTTTTTGCAGTTTCGCGCTCGATCGACGCGTACTTTTCGCGTGGAAAAAAAACAAAAACAAAAAAAACTAAAAAAAAAAAAAAAACACGGATAATCCGACACATATTCTCTAACGAATCGGGATTCGATATTCTCTCGGTGAAAAATTTTAGGAAGAGCGCGCGCGCGCACACGTGTACAAGCGCCGACTTGTTTATAAAAAAATATTGTAAATCAAAACTTCGTTAAAAGCGTCAAGAATGTAATGGATTACGACTGGCTTTTCAGTTAGGATCAAGTGGCCCGTGTCGTCGACGCGCGCGTAATGGAAAATATTTTTACGTAATTTTTCGTCCGCTCGGCGCGGACGACATTCCTCGAGCGTTCGTTTTTATTTCCAGTTCCAAAAAAAAAGAAAAAAAAAACAAAAAATCAAAATACAAAAACACCGCGGGAAGTAGTCTTAATTGCGCGCCGTTGTTTAACGATTGGCAATTACTCCGCGATTACCGCCACCCTTAAGTGCCGGACGGGGGTGTTTGTTCATCTGTTTAGCGGACCTGCGCCTTCGTTATCTCAGTTGCTCCGACCACGATATATCGTCATTAGCCGTCACGCATCGTCTCGCAATACGCACACGCCCGTTAATTAACGCCGGACCTTATACGTTTCTTCCAAATAAATTTGCTCGTGGCTTCTAATTAACTCGAACGCGCGTTCGGTTGATACGTTCGGATAAACCGTACGTACGTACGTATATCCCACGGAAGAGCTTTGCGTGAATGTAATTCCTTAATGCGACAACAATTTCACGTGATGTGTAACAACATACCCGCGACGAAATACGCGTATCCCGGGCGCGTATAAATAAACAAATTCCAAATGGAAAACAAAAGATCAAGCGATTGCATTTCGATCGCAAAGTGCATGCATCTCTTTTTCCGCGTGATTACTCTGTATTTTTAAATAACTGCGTTGTATAGAAATTATTACAAAGTGTCACTTTTTTTTTTCTAATAATGTCAGCTTGAATATCATCTTAAAATGCCACGGATCGCGCGCGCGCGGGCGGGATGTGCGTAGGTACGCGAAAAAAAAAAAGGAGTTGCCATTAAAACTCGTATCGATATCCGCGTCTCGTTTTCGACAAAGGCCGACGTCACTGCGACGTCAAATTGCACCTGTCGTTGTTATCATTATTATTATTATTATTTTTTTTTTTTGTCATTACAGAGAAGGAGAAAATATTTCAGAGGATGTATATAACGTTTTAGCGCGCGTCGACAAGTGACAGTGGATTTAAACGCTCTTTAAACGCGAGAGCTATAGACGGAAAATCGTCTTATCTCTTGAACACGGCGTGCATAATGTACAATCGCGCCCCGAACCGTTTCTAATTCCGTGGAAAATTCCGAAAGTCTTCCCCTTCTCGGTATCTCTCGGCTCTTCAGCCGCGGCTAATCTCTCGCGACAGTAATCCATACTTGATAATCGAATTTTTGTCTTTTTTTTTTTTTTTTTTTCGCGCAAGCTACTTTTTTATTTCCAGACGCGTTTTTTTTTCTCGCGGAGAGAACACGAAAATCATTAAAAGCGCGTTTCTTTTTCGCTTATTTGATGAAATGTCCTCCTTTATTTTGCGCAGAATAAGACGAACACATAAATATGTATTTTATATATTTTTTTAATATAAAAATTTAATTACGTAATGTTTCGTACAATTAGTTTTGTAATTATAATTTGTTTGTAATTGTTAATTTTGCATGATTTGTTTGCATGTAAATTATCGATCAAATGTACTTTGAGTTTTATCGCGCAAAAAGCGCGCGAAAAATCGCGTCAAGTCTTCGTGGCTTCTCCGAGAAAATCGTTTTTTTTTTTTTTCAACAGATTTTTTACAAAATGCACGCGTTTTAAGTTGCTTTCTATTTGAGCGCCTCGAAGCTCTGTATAAGCTGCAACACATATAATATAACAACCTGTGGAAACGCACGCGCCGTCGCATATCTCGTCGCCCCGCGCGAGAAGCATCGCTACGTAAAAGCGTCGTCGTAACGATTCCGCGAAACGAAAAAAAAGGGGAACAAAAAAAAAGAGAAAAATAATCCTCACGTTGCTCATTGTCGGTGCAGCACGTGCGCGCAACGTTCCGTCGAACGGGCGTCGAATGCGCGCTGTTTGCGGAAAATCTGTGCGCGCGTGTCGATCGTGACGCGCGCAGATCTGCGTGTGCATTCGCGACGAACGACGGCGCGATTTCGTAAGACGCACTTGACGCAAACCAGGGACGGATCCTGAAACATTTCCAACGCGACACGC
>NW_018020655.1:527945-540627 GCF_002006095.1 Pseudomyrmex gracilis
AACCCAAGATTGTTTTGTCATTTTCTACTTTGGAAAGCGCAGCTAGACGAAATCTCTTAATTGGTTGCAAAAAAAAAAAAATATAAAGAAACATTTACTGTTTACACAAAGATATAGAGAAGATTATGTTACTTCTTTTTTTTTTTTTTTTTTTTTTTGTTATGTTTTGTTTTGTTTAAACGACGAAGAGACACCGCACGTGCGTCGAATTGTGTTTATTACCGGACACGTATCGTATTGACGTAATCGACATAAACGACATCACGTTGTCGCGCGAAAATTTTTTCCGAAACGTGTTCTCGAGAACAATAGAAGAAAATTCGCGGCACTTGTTTGTTCGTCCCAACCTCAGGAAGCGGGAGGGATAAAAACCGAGCTCCGATTTATATCTCCTGACTAACGTTACTCGCACACAATGTTCGCGAATACGTATCAATTAACACGCGCCGCGAACGGACGGCTCGTGCGTGCGACGTGCGCAATCGCGGATAGCGACAAGGTACACACTTACGTACGCGCGCACACACGGACGTGACCAATGCGTGTTCGCGCGCACACACGCGCGCGCGCGAACGCGAATTTTTGCCGCGCCGCTTGTCGGTAGCACCGGCTAATTTTACCGCGTGGATCGCGCATGCAAGTGGAACGCCGTAATTCCCCAATTTACGAGCGATTTATGCAGCGAAACGGCGGACTCCGCGATTCTCTCGATCGACTTTGCTTTTGTGTGATCGCGAATATCTCTGCTCTTTCGCGTCAAGATCGCAAACGTACGCTTGTCGCAAACGTCTGGTAAATTTTAGTTTAAACTTGAAGCTTGAAAACGCGACTGACGCAATCGCAACTGACAAAATGAGATAAAGAAGAAAGAGTGTGTGACACAGACACAGACTTTATACATTGTAATTAGAAATTACAAATGTTAAGTGTAACACGTAAGTGTAATCTTATACGTGTGGAAATAAGGTGTTGTTGTTTTGGCGCGTCGAAACGATTTAATCGCAAAGAAAGAAAAGTTAAAACCAAATTATCCGCCGACGAACTGTGGTCGCTCCACAGTTGCAAGTTATAAAATGTTTTGTTTTTTTTTTGTTTTTTTTTAATATAAAAAAGAAACTTGCGGAGCGAACACCACGGGATGTTAGACAAAAGCGAAAGGATGTATTTACATATTTTGCGGATCGCGCGATGTCGAGATAAAACACCGCAACAACAACAACAACAACAACAAACGGGGGGAGGAAGGGGAAGGGGCAATTATTCTTCTTCTCTGGTTTGAAATTCACGCGAGTTAATTGCTAATAATCGCGACGCAAAAATAAATTAGCAGCTTTTTAAACCTGCTTTCATAATTAGAGGCGTAATCGTTCCATAAATAAATAAGCAAGGTCACGATGTGCGCGTACTATATTCGTACATATTCAATTTCTATTTCTGAAAAAGCGGAGACACATCGATGACCATCTTTTTGTTCCTCTTTGTTCCTCGCGTTGTGCATAAAAATTTAATTTTACACACACACACACACATACACACATACCGAGGAAAAAGAGAAGAAAAAAACATTATCTCGCGCGATAACGAAACAAATTATTGTTTCATTTAAGAAAACTGTTTACTCGGCCGGTGAGTATTTAAAAACGTCACCTCTATTCTTGTTATTCAAAACGTCTATTTTCTCAATTTAAATATTTATCACTCGCTCGCACAAGAGTGTGCAATTTTTAACCGACTATTTTTATAATTTAAAGTTTATAAGTTTATAGAACATTCACCAGAATGCAGTTAAAAACCAAAAAAAAAAAACAACAATATACTTTGATCAATAATTGACGGTACACATATTTTACGAAAGCGGCATTTAAACGCATAGGAAATGGACTCGCTTTAATGTGCGTGTTCATTTAAAATTAAATGCCTTTTTGTTTAATTAAACATGTCCTTCCACCAAAAACACAAGTTTAAAAAACAAATAAAAATTTTTTTTTTAATTTAAAACAACTTTTCTCAGTGACTTCGAAGTTTGCGCTGCGATGTAATT
This sequence comes from Pseudomyrmex gracilis, assembly GCF_002006095.1. Lineage (NCBI taxonomy): Eukaryota > Metazoa > Arthropoda > Insecta > Hymenoptera > Formicidae > Pseudomyrmex > Pseudomyrmex gracilis. The sequence continues at coordinate 529,987 of NW_018020655.1, forward strand.
TTTTTTCTGCGGAGGACTCTCGGTGTTTTTTTTTTGTTTTTTTTGTTTTTCCAAAGACGACGATTCGCGCGAATTTTCACGGGACGTGAAGTATTTTATCGTATACACACGGAAAATGTGACTCAACGAACGAGCATTTACAATGCGAAACTCTCGCGCATTGTAAATCGCGCGTGTGCATATCATTCCCCGTAAACGGATTGACCCAAAGAAAACCTCTGAAATGACATAAATAACGGTAACCAACAAACCGGAGTGGGCCGTATCGACTTACGTAACAATAACAGGGCGTTCGCGCCGTTAACGTCGCCGCGGGGAAAAAAAGAAAAAATTTTGCGGGAAGATTAAACGCACACGCGGCGGGAGGAAAATAATCGCGCGCCGTCTCGTGTTGCGAACCCGGAAAATAAGCGCGCGCGCGAAAAGACCGGGGAAAAGTTAGGAAACGTTCAAAGTTCGCGTTTGGTGTGTGTACGTACACGAATGTACATATCGATCGCGTGGTGGTTATCAGTGTGAAAGTTTTTTACGACAAGGAAATCGTAGATAAAAGAAAACACGACCGGTCTCTGAGAGAGACATCCCCCCCCCCGTGCGTATCTCCGCGCGCGACGCTTGTTGCTTCTTTCCGACGCTAAAAATAATTTTCATCAGCTCGATCGTCGAGGAAAAAATACTACAACATGTACAAATACTTTGTTTTCTATTTTCTGAAATGTTTATTTTTAAAAAACAACTAGCACGAGCATTGCAAGTACCAGTTTGCGAGATAAGTTTGCCAATTCGCAAGAAGTAGAAAAATGCGCGTCGATCTTTTTAAAAGAAGTTAATAATAATAATAATAATAACTTTATTAAAGAAAGAGAAAAAGAATACAAATGGTTACACAGATCTTGATGGTCCTCTTAGATGCTGATATTGTCGTCGATGACGAGAACAGTTGCCGTCACCACATCGCGATATGCGAGATTTTTGCGCGATCTGAAAGGAAAATATTGTTTATTCGCATCGATATGGCATTTGCGCGAAAATTTTGCGATCCTGCACCTTGTCTCAACTCGATTCCTTGATTGAAAGAACACTGGTTCCGGCGAAATTACAATCACACTTCCTCTCTCGTGCCTGCCCTTACCACCGTAGATAGACTTTTGCCGTTCTTCTTTCGTTCCGTGCAAAGATTATGTTACCGTCACTGGTCCGGCATTTGTATGCGCGGTACGCGGTGTGTCAGCTTGTGTCAAAGACTGAGGAGGAAAAAAAACAGGTGAGAATTGAATCACTAGGGGCGGGGGGGTGCTCTGCCGTATCTTCTTTTGAGACCGCAGGAGAACTGTCAGGTGTTGCAGGCATGTAAAATTCGATAATATGCGCTGCCCATGTGTAGTGTCTATAGAAAATAATATACACACAGTAAAAATATATATCGTTTTCTTCTCATATATTATTATATAGATACTGTACGTGTAGATCGTGCATATCGAATTTTATATGAACTACTATGTGAATAAATAATAAACAATATCAAATTATATACTAGATCATAATATATTAAAAACATTTTTCCCATACTACAGAGATATACTATTATATTTTACACACGCGTGAAATTTTGCACATAAAACATATACAAACACTAAAATCTACGAAATATGTAATTGTAAAATTAATACGCAACGTGTATAAATAAATTTTTATACGCGTATAAAACGGGTAGAAAACGTAGACGACGGTGAATAGAAATTCTAAAGGAATGGTAGTTTGTGAACGAGAACGCAAACACAGTCGAGACGATTTTGTGTTTAAGATCGTAGCGCGGCTTCGTCGTTCGGGCGTTCCGCGCGGGCGTTCATAGATATGTACATCCACTTTGGGCTCTTAACTTTTGCTATTAAGCGATTTCGCTGAAACCGGTACTTGTAAGTAAAGTTTGCAAAGCGCGGCGGTGAGAGAAAGAGAAAGAGAGAGAGAATCCGCTAGATTTCTACGCGGTGTGTTTATTGCGCGGAAAAAGAGCGGCGAGCCGCAGCGACGTTTCGCGTCGCCGGACCTTCGTCAGATTAAATCGACGATTTCTGCATTCGCGCGCGCGTGTGCGCGCGTGTGTGTGTATGATAAACTGCCTACAAGCGTGAGTGACACGGGAATTCGTTTGTTGTTGTTTTTTTATGTTTAATACGGCAATATTCTCCCCCCTGTCACGATCGCGCGATGCAACGTGCTTCGTACTCGACATTTACGTGCTCGTACAACAACTATATCGGACGCAACTGCGTGACGTGCGATTATTGCAGGAACGTGATAACTGCAGGCTTAAGCCGAGAAAGTTATTTAACGTTGTTCTCTTTATGAATTTTGTTTTTTTTTTTGTTTTTTTTTTTCACAAACTTGCAACGCACCGAAAACTTTATTACAAATATGAAATTTTAAATTATAGTCGCGGAGAGTTTAATAATAATTTTTACACATCATTTATATAACATCGCGCGGTATCTTTACGTAACTACTTACGCGTTGTATGAATTGTTGTGCAATATTGTATATTTACATCACGGCCGATATTCAACATTGTCTTAACTTTTTTTTAACTCGTTCTTCACATGTTTCGTAAACGATGAAACAACTCGAGACGAATCTCAAGACGATCCCAGATATAAAATCGATCTGAACAAAATATCGACCTGTATAATTTTTATTTTGTTTATTTATTTCTTTACACGTTGCGTGATGTTTCGCGTATTTTTACACACAGACAACACACGACGAAGGACAACCAACCTTCTAGTTAGCACCTTTTCAATAATCGACGCTTTTTTTTCTAGTTGTTAACAATTTCGTTTACGGTCGCGTGTTTGCTCTTGACATAACGTAGGTAGGATTAATTTGGATTTTTTTTACGGCGACACATTTTATTTTAGAATCCGTTGAAAAATTGACGACGGGTCTTTAAAAACCGGCGCGCTCAAAGCGCTCTCTCTCCTCGTCGTCATTCGGCTTCCGTAAACGTGCAGAATGATAATGTTATTTCAGGCTTAACGTAAATAAATCTTATCTCCCGAGGGAGGTCGTGTGCGATATTTGAGAGCATTAGACTCGTAAACATATCGATCGATATTCCGGAGCGGTACGCGAGACCATCGTTACCGTCGTCAATGAAAAAAAAAAAAAAACTTGAGTTGACGCGAGTTGGCAAGTACAGTTTTTATCGCCGTGCGGATCTGGCGCCGTTTCCGGCGAAAAAAACAAAAAAAAAAAGAACAAAAAACAAAAAAAGTTTCGCAGGTTCCGGTAACAAGCGACGTTATAGCCGTTAAAACGATGAAATCAATGCGTAACGACCGTGCCGGCGCTATATTTAGCCGCGGAGCGAGCTGCTAGCACGGGTAATTCCTATAACCGTATACCCGGCGCATTGACAGGTGCAATTTATCCGAAGCCTGAATGCTCGCCGGACCTTCGTTTTAAAGCGATGGAAAACTGATTATTTCCCACGACGCGATTTTACTCGCGATTTCGTAACCTCCTCCTCCTCGCGCTCTCGCGCGGAGATATCGCGCCCGCAGTCTCGGTCGAGCGACGTCACAAAGGAGAGGCGCAAAGAGGAAGAGTCTCTTGATCTTCGTGTCAGTTGTGTCGATTTTCTGCCCACATCCTCGTAACAAACAACCGAATCCGAGAGAGAAACGTCGTTCGTCCGAATCGAATCTCGAAGAGAGAGAAAGGTCTGTGAGGTCTAAACGTCCCGGTGACCGGGTTTACAATTTTATTGAATAAACAACAATTAGACTTTTTTTTTGTCAAACACACAACAACAATTTCTCAGTGTTTTTAAATTTATTCGCTGGTTCGAAAAATCGATTTCTAATTTAAACAAATAATATATATTTTCGTTACAATCACATCTCCTTCGCGGCACTTGTCCGGTCATTGGGACGCTCACCTTGCGTCGGAACTCGCAGAGTCGAGTGCAACGAACTTTGCATAATAGCCGTCTCTCTCGCAAGATTAATCCGTAGTAAAATATTTTACTCTCATTGGGGAATGAAAAGAGGGGAGGGAAGAATAATTAAACCCCGAGTTTTCGGACGTATCGTGCGCACGGCGAAAACCTCGGGGTCACGCGTCGCCGTAATATCGAGGGGGGAACGGGGGTGGTAAGGGGAAGAGGGCACACCGAGCGAATCACGCGAGTATCGTGTGTATGTGTGTGTGTGTGTGTGTGTGTGTGTGCGGCGGGGTACACCGCGCCTGCACGCATATATCGCGGATATCACGCGAATGCACGTTTTACGCGAGAATAAACGCTTCGGCGTAATTATGTGTGTGCGTGTTTCGCGCGCGCGTGTTTCGTGACACGTGCGTGCACGGCAATTCACGCATTGCCAGGCAGCAGCGGTGGCAATAAATAATCGAACGCCCGGGATAAGGAATAATAAAAGAGGAAAGAAAGATAAGCGTATATCTCGCGTCGCACTCGGCTGATATATCAGTCGGCGGATCTGGCTCGTCGGATACGCTCGGATGCGGCCGGCATTAAGTGTCAAGCGGGGTAAACATGCATTGGCAGAAGTGCGTTGGTGGTTTATTATAACGCGCGGCGTTATGTACGCGCGCTCGCGCGTCGATATATATACAAACGACGCCGCGCAAACTAAAGCGCAACTCTTGAATAATACATCGCGATTATTACGTGTCGGGGAATCGCGCGCTCGTCATTCACGTTGCGCTCTCTCGTCGCGCTCCTCCCACCGAGAGAACGAAATGGTGTTTTCCGATAACGCGGATAAGATCCCGATTGACCTGCGGACGTACGTATTCGAGAAACGGAAGAATTATACAAGATGCAAAAATATTTAACGCAACAACGTTCGGTATTTTGGTTTAAACACGTCAGAGTTCCCGGTTTCACATATTTTTAATAAATTTGTTGCAATTGTTTCTTTAACAAATGCGCGATTGCTCGTCCGGTCTCGCTTTTGGAACGTGCAGAAAATAAAAAAAAAAAAAAAAAATTCTTCATTTCAAACGGTAAAAGATGTTGACGCGCGCCCGAGTGTTTTATCGTGATTAAAAAATAAATAACGGAGTTGTGCAGTTTGTGGAGAGTGATAAGAAAATAAACACTCTTGTAATCCTTCTCCTTATCTCGAGAACGGTGTGTCTCAAATTTCGTACCGCGCAACTTAATTATACCCCGAGATCGCGGTGATATATTATCATATATTATATATATGATATATTATCACGAACAGATGTATATTATCGCGCATGTGCACTTATCGTCAATAAGCGTTGTTATTGTTCAATCTACCGCATTATGTCCGCGCGATCGTGACAATCGCGAAGTTGTTTCGCGCGTCTCTTCAAATAATGAGACACGTGCGGCATTCGCACAGTAGTCTGTCTACTTCGGTAGTAGCCGAAGAAATCGGATCGCCTGGGCCACGTGACGCGACACTCTCTCTCGGTAAACGTCGTCAGTCAGTGAGAGAGAAAGAGAGAGAGAGAGAGAGAGAGAACCGACGCGGAGAGTGCAGGTCTTTCTTTATATAGCAGGGTTGCGGGGTGCAGTTCAGACATGGGAAGTGAGCATTACTGCCTGAGGTGGAACAATCATCAGAGCAACTTGCTGGGTGTGTTCAGTCAACTGCTGGAGTCGGAGTCGCTGGTGGACGTGACACTGGCGTGCACGGAGGGACCGTCGATACGCGCACACAAGGTAGTCCTCTCCGCGTGCTCCAGCTACTTCCAGGCCCTGTTCCTCGACCACCCGAACCGCCACCCCATCGTCATCCTAAAGGACGTACGTTTCGCCGAGCTACGTACCCTCGTCGACTTCATGTACAAAGGCGAGGTAAACGTCGAGTACTGCCAGCTATCGGCCCTCCTCAAGACAGCGGAGAGCCTCAAAGTTAAGGGTCTAGCGGATATGACGAATATCAACGCGGCGGTAGCATCTAGGGAAGAGCAGCAGCAGCAACAACAACAGCAGCAGCAACAACAGCAGCAGCAGCAACAACAACAACAACAGCAGCAGCACACAAGTGGCTCCGACACGTCGCGGGAGCATCATCGAGAAAGAGATCGGGAACGAGAACGAGAACGAGATCGAGATTGCATAAAAGAAGCGAGCAGCAAAGACAGGGAACGAGAGTCAAATGTCGTCCCCGGGATGTCGAGCGGTGCTAAGGAATGTGAGCAGCAGCAGCAGCAGCAGCAGCAGCAACAACAACAACAACAACAACAACAACAACAGCAGCAGCAGCAACAGCAACAACAATCGAGTAGTGTCGCTCAGAATACCCCCAGCGAGTCCGCGGAAGCGGTGGACATGACGGAATGTCCGCCGTCGCCCGCTGGACCCGGCAGTCCGTGTCTGGGACCGCTCGCCCTCGACCGGCCCAGGAGGGACTCCGAGGACGCGGCGAGCATCGAGGAGACGCGGGCCGGTTCCCTCAGCCCGATCTCGGTACACAGCGGACCATCCGACATGAGCCTCAGCAACAACACCGGCGGCGGTGCGCCCGGTGGTGGTGGTGGTGGTGGTGGTAGTGGTGTGCTGCCGTTGAATCTGCCGCAGAGCCGGCTTCCGTCCCCGCATAGTACCGAGCCCCTCGCCGGCCCGTCGGGTTTACCCCCGGTCCAGCAAGTTCCGCTAGTAAGTAGCGACTATATAAGATTTAATCTCAACAGAGAAATCATATCCTGATTCAGGCAACGTTAGAACTTCGACATGTAAAACCAGTTCTAATAACCAGAACATTTGTTAATCGCAAAGTCAGGGACTTTGGAAACGTATTTCAAAAAATATTTAAACATCGACAATTAATATTTACATGTTTGATTATTTCTATATAAATTTCTTTAATAATAAATAATAAATTTCTTTAATGTCCCAATGACATTTGTTTAAAAAACAATTTATAAAATACTTATACACGAGAAGTTAGGGATTGAAATTTAATAATCTCAAAAAAAAACATTGACAATTGTTAGAAAACTAATATTTACGTATCTGATAATTATTTCCGTAATAAGTATTCGAATTTCTTTAATGAACTTGTGTTTACTTAATGTCTCAACGACATTTTTTAAGGAAACTTTAAGTAATTTACAAGGTAGGGACTAAAATTGAAAAGTGTAGAAAATCTCGAAAAATACTTAAGACGTAGAAAATTATTCCAATTAATATTTATACGTATCGAATAATTACGTTTGTAATAAATGATCTTTGGTTACATGTTCACTGGGACATTTGTCGTACATGCAATTTGCGTCAAGTTCGTTGCGTTCGTCACGAAGTTAGCTTTGCCTGAATTAGGAATGAACAACAAAGAATCGTCGCCGAACTTTCAATATCGAGAGATCAAAAACGAAAAAAAAAAAACTCACATCTTCAAAGTCAAAAATCGCGAATCGCATCATTTGCCTCCTCAAGTTCAATCAAAAGTTTTATCGTTCGAATTGACGGTATCTATGTGTTACAATTGACACGCAATGTCACTGCCGGAGATAATTCGACAGATCTTTAATCGCGACCACAAGATTTTTTCTTTGAACGCGGGAGATTGCAATTTTCTATCGAACCGACAAACACGCTCGTTATTAAACGAGCGCGATCCCGCGCCGAACTCGCTCGATCAATTTCAATCCGCGATCGGATCTGAAACAGAGCATCGACAACAACAACCGGCGTGGCGATTAATATGCAAGAAGGAAAACCGAGACGATGTAATTTTCGATATTGCGCGTCCCGTCGGCGCTCCCGACATTCGGTTCTTTTCTATCTCGATATAAATCGCGCGCGATGTAACTATCTATATATTTTTTATTACACGGGATATAAACTCGATACACACCCTTTTGTGTTTGCAGTCCCTGAAAAAAGAGATGGACTGGGAAAGGTCGACCGAGGAGCGAAGCGCGAGCAGCGAGATATCCACGGACTACAGACTCCCGCCAGATCCGGTGAGTCGCGCGGCGGCCCTTCTCTTTTCCGATTGAGCCGTACATATACATTTTCTATACATATATGTATATATATATATATACATATATATACATATATATACATACATATATGTACATCTATATATATTTCCAATTTATTATTGACTACTTTTTACTTCTCGTATCCTCTCTTTGCTCTGCATTTCTATTACATATATATATATATTACATTACTATTGATATATATATAAATATATCATATGAACGTGTCGGTTGTCGCGTCTCGCTCTCGTTCGCCGGTCGGCGGGGATTGCGGACGAGACGCGGCGACGATTTATTTTTTTTTTTCACGTACTTACTTACTTACTTTGCGCCAAAGTCCCTGCGAGGGTTGCAATTTTACGCATTGCGACGCATTGTGTATATCGTATATTTATATCGCCGTTTATTTATAACAATATCACGACGACGATTCGTGCTCTGTGGAAACGCGACTTTTTTGGAAGCGTGTTCGGGTCATCATCGCGAAAAGCTTTCGTTAAAAAAAAAAAAAGAAAAAAAAACCGACAAGGGCGCGACTCCTGTTGTACGTACGCGCACGCACGCGTGTATTTTATGTGTGTAAGTGTGTGTGCGTGTGTGTGTGTAAGTGTGTGTGCGCGGGTGTGTGGGCGTGTGTGTGTGTGTGTGCGTCGTATTCATTTTGCATGTGGGTCTCTTGCATGTCTCGCCCAAGTGCTTTGCTGTTTGCTGCTCTCTCCCTGCTAATTTGATAGAATTGTCGCGTCATCAGCGAGAAATTGCTGTCCGCGCGACATTACGCGGATCGGTAATCTCACAAGCGAGGATTGTGTCCGCGTTTCCGTTGGCGTTTGGATCCTAATAAATTTCACCCGCCCGAACCCTTCCTCCCTGAACGGGGAGGATAAACCTCCTTCGTTGAGCGGGCTCTTCTGACGTTTCGACTCGGTTTCCGGAAATGTCAATGAAAAGCTCTAGTTACGCAAACGTTTCGCATCAGAGCGTTTTTTTTTTTTTTTATTTCGACATTCCACGTGTAAACTTTTTTACTTACTTAAAAATGTTTCAATAGAGTGTTAAAAAAAAAAAAAAAAAAAGAAATGCGCTCCGTTGAACGGTGGTTATAAAACTTCACCGTAAAAGTTCGAAAGTTGCCTTCGCTCTATCGAGTGTTTGTACGCGATATATAAAAAAAAAAAAACGGGGGAGAATAATTTTTTTTTTATCCTCCAGAGTCTTTTTCTCGCGAAATGAAATTAACGCGGTGAGAAATTAATTGTTTTTCCAAAAAAAATTCGTATCGTCGTTGGCGCGTTACGCGATTTGACGCAAGTCCGGAAGAGGAGGAAGAGGAGGAGAAGGAGAAATCTCCCTGAGACACGCGTAAAACAAGTGAGGAAACGTGAGAGATCGTGCATGCTCGTCTAATGTGGCGAATATATTGTCTTCCGAACTAATTCACTGTCCGTCACACACGCTCTCTCCTCCCCCGCGTGTGTGCGTGTACGTCACTTCCTCTCATCTTCTCTTCCGGCTCTCACGCGTGTTTTTCTTTTCCCTCCTCCCTCCCCCTGTCTGATCCCGTTTGAATGCTCCATTTTCCTACCCCCGTTCTCCCGGTTTCGTCTCTGTCACACTTCATCCCCTCTCCCGACTCCCAAGCGTTGTAGAGGTGTGAAAGCCGGCAAAAGATTATTCGTTTTTCAGAGCGATAGTAAAAAAAAAAAAAAAAAAACGGAAGTAAATCTTTTTTTTAAGAAGATGGTAGGATCTCGTGCAAGATAATATCAAGGATTAAGTAATTAATTAAAAGTTACGGAACGTTCTTACACACGCTCTTTCGCACACTCTACTCAGCTTCACACCTCTGTGTATGGTTTCATTATGCAACCCCTTTTTCTGCTCCTTCTGCGCAGCATTCTTCTCTCTTTGCTTATGCGTGCAAGCTCGCGCCAAGCGTGTATACCACCCCCCCTCACCCCCCGATCGTAAAAGCTCGACCCCCCTTCTCTCCGTCCGTGAAACCCCATCTCCACGTGCTTTGAGGGAACCGAAAAAAAAAAAGTGCGCTCAAAGTCTACCACTCTCTCTCAAGAGAGAGAGAGAGAGACTACGAAAAAAAAAAAAAAAAAGATTGACAAGCAAAAGAGACTACGGAAAGCCAGACAAATCCTCTCCCCAGTCCTGCCAGCCTGTCTTGCTAGCTCACTGTCAAGAAGTTGACCTTCGTTTTTGGCCATGGTTGTTTTTTACTACATTTATATATATATATACATAAATATATATACATATATATATACACATACGTTATGGATATACGCATATCGTTTGTACACACTGTGGTATATAAATATATCTATATATATATATATATTTACATATATATATATATATTTTTTGCGAGAGATATATATATTTATATATATTTATACACACACATATTATATATATATATATATATTTATATATATAATATATCTATTGGCAGATTGTTGACATATATTCATTATATACCATTTGTTACTTTGTAATATCTGTATTTCGATTTGTTCATTTTGGTTGAGTGCAATGCCTTTTGCTACGGCGAATTAAAAAACAAAAAAAAAACAAAAAAAAAAATTTGCGAACGCGGCACATATATACGCTGCGATTACAATAAAAAAAAAAAAAAAA
>NW_018020655.1:540765-544648 GCF_002006095.1 Pseudomyrmex gracilis
TATATATATATATTTATATATCTATGTATATATATATTTATCTAGTTTTATATATATATATATATATATATATATATATATGCAAGATGCCTCCCTCCGGAAATATCGCCGCTCGTTTTATTTATAGATCTCTCTTTTGACCAATTTCATATGTTTCATTCGCAATTAATTTTGTTCGCGTTATCGCCGCGGATTTTTGTAATTACAAATTAGCTTCAAAAACACTTTCTTGGTATAATAATTGTTTGGAGATAATCAGCTTTAGCTGCTTACATTTGTGTTCTTTGTCAAAGATGTGCTTTCTCTTTTCAATCTCGTTTCAATAAATATGAAAAAAAAAAAATGAGACTTTTGTGTTTTATCTGTAACACCGCGATGTGTTTCTATTCGAGTTTCTCCAAATTGGTCGTCAAAACGTTGATAGATAAGAGGAACGGCGATAGAGCGCGGGAGCAACCTGTGTATATATACATATATATACATACATTGTAACACAGTTTCGAATAGTTTGTCATAATACATGTGCCTCTGGGGGTGCGGGGGTGCGCGCCAAACAAAAATGAGCGTCAACTTCTTGTGAATACCGTCTTGTGTGCTGCCGAGAAGCGTCAGCTTCTCGCCACGCCGGAGACACTTTCTCCTCCGAACGAATAAAAATTCTGAATTAGACACGGAAAGAACGAAAGAAAGAAAGAGAGAGAGAGAGAGAGAGAGAGCGAAAGAGAGAGAGAGCGAGAGAGAAAGATAGAGATAGATAGATAGATAACTAGAGAGAGAGAAAGAGAGCGAGAGAGAGAGAGAGAAAGGGCGATTAGCCGCAACACGTGCTTACAGTAGTGTCAAGAGAACGAGCTTGCCTGTTCCTTCTTTTTTTTTTTTTTTTTTTTTTTTTTTCTAACCGAGAACTTAGACGCATTAGAACACGAAGTCTTAGTCTTCCGTGAGAGAGAAAACAGAAGGGAGCACGATGTGAGATGAATATCTTTTTTTTTTCCTTTGTTTCTTGTCCGTTCGGGAAGGGGGGTGGCCGCCGCGGCGTCTCGTCTCCGGAGAAACGACGCGTTGCGGCACATGTAAAACGTATTTATCACATGCACATATATCTATATAATATGTTATATATTGCATATATATATATATATATATATATATGCAATATATGTGTGCATCCTGTGTTTATCCTGTGAAAATCGAGTAGCGTCGAGAAAAAGAAAAAAAAACGGCGGCTTGTCGCGCGTGGTATATTGCGGTGTTGTATATACGATAGCACAATCACGTTTAGCGAAACGTACCTTTGAGATACTTTCCGGGACTAGGCCAATAAAAGTTGGAAAAAGAGCAAAAAACAAAAAAAAAAGAAAAAAACCAGAGCAGTGTGATTCGAAGTAGATTGAAATAAAGAGACAAAGAGAGAGAGAGAGAGAGAGAGAGAGAGAGAGAGAGAAAGAAAGAGAGAATGAGAGAGAGAGCGAGAGAGATAGGAGAGAGATAGTAGAAAGAGGCAGAGAGAGAAAGAGAGTGAGAGAGAGAGAGAGAGAGTCTTTCCCGCGGGGGTAGAGAGCGCCAGAGGGAAGACAAGAAGTTGATGTTCTTGTTTGTTTGGTTGCAGGAGTTGATGGGTGTGGATGAGCGGGTGTTTGCGTGCATGTACTGCGGTGCCTCGTTCCTCCACCAGAGCAAGCTGACGCGGCACATCCTCTCGCACAGCCTCGAGTCGCTCAAGTACCGCGAGCAGGCGGCCCACCTGCAGCTGCAGGCTCAGCTGGGCCTCGAGCCCGGCATGCACCTGCCGCCTGAGGCCCACTACCCTGCCGCGGGTACGATCGAGCCGATGGACTTCGAGCTCGCGGCCCACTCGGACCCCACCTCCGGCGTCGTTCTCTGCAAGTTCTGCGGCAAATCCTTCCCGGACGTCGGCTCGCTGATCGCCCACCTACCGGCGCACACCGGCGACCGGCCGTTCAAGTGCGAGTTCTGCGGTAAGGCGTTCAAGCTGCGCCACCACATGAAGGACCACTGTCGCGTTCACACCGGCGAGCGGCCGTTCCGGTGTACGCTGTGCGGCAAAACCTTCTCGAGGTCGACGATACTCAAGGCCCACGAAAAGACACATTATCCGAAGTATGTGCGCAAGTTCCTGTCCCCGAGCCCCGTGGACCCCTCCGAGGAAGAGGCCCCGCCGCCGCCACCGCCGCATCATTGAGTTCGCCTTAGCCTCAGCAGCAAAGACCGCCGCTACGACGCCGCCGCCGCCGCCGCCGCCACCGCCGCAGCAGCTGCAGCCGACGATGATGATGATGACGACGACGACGACGACGACCAGCGTACAACGACGGGACGTTCCGCCGATCTACGAGATCATCTTCGTGTTGTCATCGTTGCCGCCGCCGATTACGCAAAGAACAGATCGACGTCGTCACCGCGACGCGTCTCTCGAACGTCCTTACGCATCCGCACGTCCCCCCCCGCTCCCCCCGGCCCCCTCCGCACGGATTTTCCCGATTCTCCCCCGGTACCACTCGTCTCCCTATCTCGTTCATCAGCTGCTGATCGCGCGCGTCGCTGCGCCACGCCGCCGGGGGTTGGCGCGACGCGCGACTCCCCGTGTCGTCGTGTCTCAACCCCGAAACGGTTCTCAACAAAAACGTCGAGCGACGGGGCAAAGAAGCCGGCGGTGTTTCTAGTTAGTCCTGTGATTTTGGTTAGGATGGTTGGTAAACGCGTGTTCAGGGGGAGGGACACGTTAATAACGAGCTCCCTCGTTTAATCAGTGCTTTAAGACGAAACGTTTAGCTTATTATACATATATAAATATATATTATAAATATATATATATATATAGATATATATATATTATAAATTATACGTATATATATATCGATAAATTATTAAAGGTATATATATACATATATATACACACACACACACATCTAACACACACAAACATACACACATATGTACACGAGCGAGATGGGGGGGTAAGTTAAAAAAAAGAAAAAAGAAAAAAAAAGAAGAGGGAAGAAACCATGAGAGGAGGGGGAGAGGGAGCGAAACGGAACGACGAGGGTACGAACACACGGGGACGAGTGAGTTGTGTGGGGAGGAATTTTGAGCCGCCACGGTTGGTGCTTTTAAGAGATTTTGATAAAATGCTGTGAATATTATACTGATTACGATTTACTATAAACTATTGTAATAATGTACTGACGTTGTACGATGCGACTGTTGTTGATACGATTGAGAATATTTTATACAGTTGACACAGGGGGTTGGGAAAATAGAACGCGCGCGCACCGACGATTAAAAGAGACCGAGAGCTAAGGGGGGTAGGGCGGGTGGGGAGGGGTTGGGAGGGGAGTAGGCTGGAAACGTCCACTTATTGTTAGTGAAATTTTCTACGCGGTGCAGTTCGACTCGATGTGTGCGTGTGTGTGCGTGCGTGAGTGCGTATGTGTGTGTGTGTGTGTGTGTGTGTGTGTGTGTGTGTGAGTGAGTGAACACGCGGTTTATAAATTCGTAATAGGGAAAAAAAAAAAAAAAAAAAACGGCGAGAGGAAGAACGTCGAGTGCGCTGGCGTTCGGTGGTTTCTTCGATCGATCTTCATTCCTTCATTTTTTTCCAAGGTGAGAGAAACATCAAGCTTTTTCTTCGCGCTACACATCATCGTCGCGAGTCGAGGCCGATCGTGGACGCGCGGAATTTTTCAATTGTCGCGCGTTTTTCACAGGGTTTGCGCCCCGACGAATTTATCGGACACGTTTCGCGGAGAGTTGCAACGAGATTACGCGACTACGCGGCGGCCATTGAGACAGTGCAATACCTGATTACGCGACACACCATTAAGCTACTTTCTTTTTGTTTCTTTTTTTTTTTTTTTTTTTT
>NW_018020655.1:544664-566666 GCF_002006095.1 Pseudomyrmex gracilis
TAATTTGTTACGACTACTTTCTTTTTTTTTTTTTTTTTTTTTTTTTTTTTTTTTTTACTCGTAGTCTAATTTCTTTTAACGTTACTTACTATACGTTCCTCTGAATCATAAGATAGTTAGATAGTTGCGATCGCGACTCGGTTTTTCCGGGAGGGGAGGGCGGGGGGGAGGGAGTGATATCGTCTCTCGTTTTACGCGCGAATATTTCGTTTCTTTATTTATTTAGAAACCCTCGAGCGAGAATAGGGAAAAACACACGCTAGCGGACTCGTTTCGCGATCTCCGGGGAAAACACGGGGAATTCCTACTGTGTAGGAACTTCGCGTTTCCCACGATCGGTTACAATTCCACCACCCTCTTGGCGACGACGAACGGAACAAATATTTTGTCGCGCCGGAAAGTTTAAAAGCGAGACGTCCGTGTACGTGATCGAGATCGAACAAATTCCGAGTATCGAGAAAAAGTCTGTTGTTGTGGTTTTTTAGCGGGAAAAAAATTATTTGATTTAATTGACGCGAAACGGAATTATTTTATTGTATAGTTTTTTTTTTTTTTTTCCGCTCAAGAAAACTCGCAAACAAAACGAAGCCCGCAAACAGATCGAGTCTGTCGCGAGGGGGGGTAATGATCTGTCTGTCGTATTCTTTGACATGGAGTTTGCCGGTCAACAGCTGATGGTGTGTGACTGAGTTGTGTTTCCACATTTATTTTAATCGCGATAATTGTCGCCGAAGAAGATCCCAATATACGGATCGAAGCGTTCGACGTCAAACGAAAAATTGAACAAATCGTCAAAACACCTCCGTTTGTATCGGGGCCCTCTTTTTATTTGAGACTTATTTTAATCCAAAACAACAGATCAATTCGCGATCGAATCTGAATCGAACGGTAAATATCGTTGCAGAGGTGACAAATTGCTTCGACAAAAATTCTCGAAGTTGTTCTAGCGCGAAAAGAGAATTGTTTTAATTCTTAATCGTCGCTAAACAAAAAAAAAAAAAAGAGGAATTTAATTATGTAAATTAAAATGGACCTTAAAAGCTGCGAGAGAGCCACCGGTGGTGGTGGTGGTGATGGTTGTAATATTGAACGAACAGCAATTTCAATAATTTCGCGCGACGTTTCGGTCATTTTATTTCTTTTGATCAATCCGCGCGATTCGGTCAAAAAATCATCATCATTTTTGTCTATTTTTCCGAGCAAACCGGCGCAAAGTCAACAATATAATAAAACCGTGCGCCGCGTGTAATATATTAACGAGAGAGTCTTGATTTATTCGCCTTAATGTCAAAATTCACATGTGAAAGCCAAACAAATAACTTGTGACGAGTGTGTCAACACGACGTGAATGTTTCACACGTCGCGATGAAACTCGTCGTTCGAATGGATAAATTATAACCGTTTCATCAAACATTAACTCATACTACGCGACGCGGATCTCGTACTACGGTTTTTTTTTTTTTAAGGTCCTCCGCTTCGATTCGGATCCCGGCAGCTTGTGTTGTTTCTTAGGGTAATTAATTAATTAAGGAGAGTCTCCTTTTTTTTGTGTGTGTGTGCTGCGGAAGAAAACTCGTTCGAGTTTTCGTCTCGTACGTATCTGTGTGCGTGTGTGTTCGGGATGTGTGTTCCTGCGTGTTTCTCTCTCGCGCAGAATTTATATATGCGCGACAATTCCACGCGTTTTCCGAGTAAAATACGAGAACCAGTATTCGAGTATACATACTTCTTTCCTATTAGGTAAGGTAAAAAGTGATTAAACGCGTATTCGGCCCGCGCGCGCGCGCGCGCACACGGGCAGGACAACGCGGGAGTTTGTTTTTTTTTTCTTTGTCGGGGCGAAAAAGACGATTACCGACGTCGACTGGACGACGGAGCGGTCCGATTCCGCGAAATCGAAGATACGAACGTAGTTTCCATTGATTTTCTCGCGACAGAGCGAGGAGGGGGAAGAGGAAGGGGGGAGGGGCAATTTAATACGACGCGACACGCGAGCGCACAAGGACGAAAAACAGGCGCGCGGATCCTCGGGACGCACACATGGTTGGAAACGCGCTTCTTCGGCGAGGGATGAGAGGAGGGAGAGGGAGAAAGGAGACAATCGCATGCGAGCGAGCGAGCTCTCCGCTCCTTGTCTCTTCCTTTTAAACGATTCGATGAGCACATTGTATATTTAGCAGCCACTTACTTTCCGTCGTTTCTCCTCTTGCAAGGGTCTTCTCCTCTTGCCCGCCCGAACCACCGGAGTCGCTCGAAATCGATCGATCTCTGAAATATTCATTCGCATTCCGTGGCGCGCTGAGGTCTGCACCGAAGGAATCGCGGAGGAAGGACAGGAAGAGGAAGATATCGATTAATCGACAACCGATACGGCGAGTGCAATTTTGGTCTCTTTCGCGAATCGCCGCGTATCGGGCAACGCCGATCTCTTCGCTGGTTGACACAACGTTTGATCGTCATCTTTCTTTTTTGTTTTTTTTGGGGGGAAAATTCGCGCCGTTATTTGCAATTTTAGATTTTACAGCGTTGACTGCGAGTCAAAAAAAACTCGTCTCGAGAACGCGCGAGAGAATTTAAAATTACACTCAATCAAGTTGAAATAGCGAAGGAAGATCAGGACGGGAGGGTTATTGGAGTTTCAAATGTTTCTCAGTTTAAAAAACAAAAACTTGATTCTTGAACATTTCAACATTTTATTTGCGGTTTGTTTCATTGAGCACAAAATTGTACATTAATTACAAAAAATTAATTACGTTGAAAAAATCTACGAGAAGTAAAAAAACAAGCTAGAAACGAGCGCACGAACAGGATCGCGTCGAGAACTTAAACGCGTCAATAAATCGTCGGAAAATTTCTGTAATTTCTCGGAAGTTTTTAAAAATTATGTGTTTATTTATTTATTTGTTTTTTTTTTCTAATTCGACACATTTTCGAGTTGCGTGTGCGACACTGTGTTGTTCGCTCGTCCTTGATAACTTCTTCGCGAGAAGCGACTTGATTCCGGAGCCTGTGATGATTACGAATTGTTTCGTGCCCGAACGAAGAGAGCGATTCTTATCGCGCTCGCGAGAGCGTATCTTATTTTCGAAGTCGACGCGAAGTCTACGTCTACCATCGGTGTGTGTTATTCGCGATGTCTGCAATTTCTGTGATAGCTCGCGCGAGAACGCGTCAAGATACTTCATTAGTACGCGTGCACGTTTTTGTCGTCGTCTCCTCTCTTTTCTCCTCTCTCTCATCTCTTTCTCTATCACATTCCATCGTTACGTTTTTTAGTCTCCTGACACGATTCGAGAGCAATTTTTTTTGTTTTTTTTTTTTGTTTTTATAACACGTGTGATCTAATTGCGATTCGTCGAGCGACGTGTTGAATGCGACGAACACACTCGGTCGATCGAGTGCCGGTGGAAATCGTTGAGGAAAACGATTTATTTTTCTTCGACGCGTATTGTAGACCGATACCGGGTTTCCTTGACTTAATTCCGATTCTTTTGGATTCTTTTTGTCCCGTCGAAACTCTCTTTAGAAATTTGAATTTGTTGAAAGTATGTGAAACTTTTTCTCGTCAAAAAACCAACGGGATGTAAGTAGAAAGAAGACGCCTAGAATTGTTAACAAAAATTGTTCTAATGTTATAAAATAAAATGGGTCATACGGTTCGCTTCGAGGATGCCAAGAAAAAACACACACGGGTTGAATCTTAGAAAAGTGCGGAAAGGCGTAAAATTGGGACGGAACGTTTTGTCTTCTCGTTCAAAGGAAGGAACTTTTATTTTGTCGCGCGAGATAAACAAATCGTCGACTTGGCGATTCGAACGGGAGCTCGATTGATTTTTCACACGTGCGTAACGTCCGAAATGTCGCGTGAACAGAAGTCAAGAGTTTGTTTCGAGAGAGAAGGACAAGAGTTTTATTCCAAACACACACCCCGAGAGAAAGAGCGCCGCGAGGCTTTAATTAGAATATTCGTCCGACAAATCGGTGTTTCTCTGAAAAAAAAAAAAAGAAAAAAAATGGGAGATTTTAATTAATATTTACGAGCGACGAAATACATCCCGTTAACGATCGCCGGTCGCGGCATCGAAATGAAAGTTAGCCGCCGCGAATTCTGAACTGCGCGCCTGATTAGAGCTGGCGTTTGGCAAATGGATCATAAAGTTTCCAAATACCGTATCAAAAATGCTGTCAGCTGGTTGTAAATTCCGGAATACGATTAATTAAATCCGCGCGCGCGACGAGCGCGACGTTACACAAACGTGGATTGGTTCTCGTAAGCGCCGCGCGCGTTCGTTTCGTCCGCGATTTATTAAAACAATGATATCGCGCGCGAATTAAAACATACAACTCTCTCTCTCTCTCTCTCTTACTCTCGCTACAAACTCGCTAAATTCTACGACTCGCGCGCGCGCGAGCACTAAAACACTTGTTTCGAGTCTAAGCCAATCAGAATAGTCGCGCGTGCAACTGTGATAAATAAAATAATAATCAGAACAACAAAAATCGGAAGATCCAAATTCTCTGAAAAAAAGTGTGTGATGAAATTTTTTATTTCGGCGCGGCAAACGTCATAAAAATTGAAGAACGAGTCAATGCGTCGCATTTGTTGTTGCTCATAAACGAACTCGTTTGTCGGTTCGAAGAAGATCGATTGTTTGTGATTTCTCTGTTTTTTTTACTTTCCTTTGTCGATGCTCATCGGCAACGAGTGTCGGTGACAATATCGGTTCGCCGGTAATGTTGTCGTCAATTTGCATGTAATTACAACGAGGATTCAATATTGCAGAAGAAAGGATGACGATTAAAAAAAAAAAAAAAAAAAAAAAACGGTAGCGTGATTCACTCCGGCCGCTTTTGAAATTCATCATATCATCGCGCGCGCACAACAGCTCGGCGGTCGCGATCTTTGCGCGTTCGAACGCGCTCTCGTTCGCGTTAATTTTCCTCAAATGATTACGCAAAATCACGCACTTTTTTATCAACGCGATCGTGGTAAACAACCGAGAATAGTAGATTTTTCCGTCGACTTATCGTTGATATTTCTTTTTTTTGCACCGCGCGCGTGTGTCATCCGCCGATCGGATCAAAACACCAACATCATCACTCGATATCAATCGGTGGAGATTTCCCACACGGATGTGATCTTTTTTTTTTTTTTTTTTATCTCTAATTCCGAAGCGTTTTTTTTTGCGTGCATTCCAAAAGCGAACCGCGTGAGTTTATTTTTACTTGATTTTAAAGTATTTAAAAAATTTTGCAAAACTTCTGACATTCTCCAAATTGTCACTGATTATTTATTTTAGATTGCAAAAATAACTGCGGTGTTTTTTATTCAAACAAAA
Organism: Pseudomyrmex gracilis; assembly: GCF_002006095.1. Classification (NCBI taxonomy): domain Eukaryota; kingdom Metazoa; phylum Arthropoda; class Insecta; order Hymenoptera; family Formicidae; genus Pseudomyrmex; species Pseudomyrmex gracilis. The sequence continues at coordinate 550,004 of NW_018020655.1, forward strand.
TATTTACAAACATTTATTAAACAAATAAATAAAATTTCCTACATATTAAATTTATATCAAATGTTATTCGTATCTTGTTGTTTTTATTTAACGAAAGAAAAAACCAGGGTTTGTTTTTTTTACGTAATTTATCTTTTCAAGAGAGTTTCAAAAGGCGCTGGACAAGAAAGACTTGAAAGATTCGGAATTAATTGGAAGAGTTAATTGGAAGAATGGCGAGATGCGCAACGCGCGCGCACAGGATTACATAATCGGGATTACATCCTGTCACGCGTTATCGCCTCGTTCGCGAAAGTGCGTGTGTCGCTCGCGCACACGTTCACGACGAGAATAAATCGAGCGATGACGCGCTCGAACATCGGAATGCTTTATTCTCTTTTTTTTTTTTTTCAATTTTTTTCTCTTTCTCTCGTACGATTTAAAATATGAATCTCAAAGTTGAACGAAGAAAGCGAGTTTCGCGATTCGCGCCGTAATGTATAAAAATATCATTTACGACGTCATGAATTATATATCGGGCGGAAATTTGTGATCCGGTGTCTTCGCGCGCGCGTCGACGTTTGATCCGCGCGAGATTTTTTTTTCACGTCCCGATTGTGTCCCGCCTTACGTGCGTGCGCGTCGCGGACTCGCAATTATCCGCGACGGGAACGCAGAACGCGCCAGGATACAGACAACGGGCGATCTCGCCCGTTACAAAGTTGCAATCGAGGAGCGAAGGAAGAAGGAAGGGAGGAAAGAGAGTTAATGAACGGCACGACGTGCACCGCTGGCGCGCAGGGTACAATCAGTTAGTAAAGTTCCAATTAAAGCCTAGGTTTTAAGTCGTCCAACGGTTCGTGTTACGCGCGTAAGAGAGAGAGAAAGAGAGAGTTAGGGAAAAGAGAGAAAGAGAGACGGAGGGAAGTGAGTGCGATTTGACGTTTAGCCTTCTAACAGCTCGGAGGCTCTCTCCCGTTTCAAAGGAATCCTCTTTCCACTCCGTGAAACTCGCTCCGAGGCATTTCTTGTCTCGGATATTTTGTAGAAGCGAAGTTGCGGGCGCGCCGAGGGGTGTGCGAATGACCGTATCCTCTTCTACAAGCGCGCTACTCCGCGCGTCGTGCGAAATGGCGTAAAGCCAATATTATTTACAATTCCCGCTGTGTGTATTTTTTTTTCCTCCCCTCGATTTGTTTCTCCGAATCTTAGCGGTTGATCTCTCGCGGAGGGAAATTCGTCGCGAGATTGAAATTTTCGCGACAGCGAGAGGAGGAGCGTTTGGAAAAAAAATCTCCAAGGTTGCAAAATCGAAAAGCGCGTTTCGCGCTTTTTTTTTTTCCTTCGAAGATATTTCGTTAACACGTCCGTCGTGTTCCTTCCCCGCGTTTGCGATTTCCCATCGATCTCATCTCTTCGCCTTAAAATCCTCGCGAGAAAATGCACGTGCCTCGGATATTATTGTACGTCGGACTGTACGTTGTACATAGAAGAGTGGGAGGGGGAGAGAAAGAGAGTTTGTACATGTCGTATAAGTATTCGTCGTGCTCTCACACACATATACATACATACACACACGCACACGCACACGTTACACACTTAGGCTTTCGTTGAGGGAAAGTGTTTCGGGCCAAAAAAAAAAAAACAAAAAGTGGCGGAAAGGATCGTCGCGCGAAGTTCACATCGCTCTGTTCTCGAGAAACGGTTTTTTGTTTTTATTAATTTATCTTTTTTTTTTTTTTCCAATTTGTATCGTCGGAAACAACACGGCGAAAGTCGGAGGACGCACGGTGATTCTTTTGGAGATTCTAAAAAAAAGAGAGAGAGAGGAAAAACAAAAGAAACTCTACTTGCCACCTTTCGCAGGGCCGCCCTCCGTCGTCAAAGGTATCCTTAGCTTAGTTTCGTAGTAGCTCTTGAGTTTCTCTGTTCTGAAGTTCCTAAAAACCCGTTCTAACTCAACTGTGTACATAGTCTAGAACGTATGTAGCTCGTGTATATGTTAGAACGTGCGTTGTATATCGTGTAATAAACCGAATGTGTCGCGCGGCGCCGTGACACGCGGCGCGGAGGCAATTTTTTTTTCTCTCTCTCTCTTTCTCCTCCCAACCGCCCTCCTTCTTCCCCCTCGAGATATCCGAAAAGCTTTTCCGACGCAGGCCAGTCTTTCGAGCGAAAAACCGCGACCCGAATTGCGCGTTGTGTGTTTTTTTTTTGTCCACCGTATATCCACTTCCGTCCGCGCGAGGAAGATTTTTTTTTCTTTTTTTCGTCTCCGGCGAGTCTTCTCGCGCGTTAATTCCCTTTATAGTTTAGCGGAAATGTGTCCGCTTACGCGCGACTCGCGGATGCGATGGAAATGTATCAGAACGGAGCGTGGGATATCTCCGGAAACAAATCTAAGATCTTCGACCGCTGACGTTTCGATAAGGAGATGAAGAAAGTTTTGAAAAAATATTCGCGAATGTGGCAAAATCGTGTGTTTTATTGGCGGACAATTGTGTAAACTCGACCGGGGGGAGGGGGGAGGCGCATCTCACATCTCTCCGTGCTGTTGCATTCAAAGTCGCGTCCTCGAGGAGGACGCGTAAGATGCGCGCGGCGTGTCCGACGAAACGAGACTCGCGCGATTTATCCTCTTTCCAAGAAGGTGTCATGATGCAATATACACACATATCGAATAATAGACTAATTCCTAGTTAGAGTTCCTGTGCGGGGAAGGCAGCTACAAAGTGGGCTTTCTCGTCCTTTCGGGGCGTCCGAATTCGCGACGCAACGAAACGCGACGAGTCGGAAGAATAGGCGCGAATCTACTCATTTCCAAATTCATAAGATTTCTTTTTTTTTTTTTTTTTTTTTTTTTTTTTTTTTTAATTTTCATTATTTTTTCGTTCGTTCTTTTCCGCTTCCTTGCTACTCGTATCTGGAGAGTGCGGCGGGAAAAAATAAAAACTGAACGAAAAAGCGTCGGAAGGACGACACAATCGCCGCGTCCGTACGGCAAAACCGCGCCGGAGAAATTCGCATCTGTTTTTTACACAGATATTTATTTTGTATACTATCAAGTATCACACACGAAAATCTATCATGTCGAATGTATAAATAACAGATATACGAATCTCTGTTGTTTGTTACTCGCTAACTCCGTATTTTGTTATTATTTCCTTTCCCCACTCAAACGGCGCTCGCGCGCGAAAAACAAGCGCCGCTTTGAACACAGGAACAGTCGCCGCTTGTACACACGTGTGGAAGGAACTTCGCTTTCTTAAAATCGCGTTGTCAGACAGCGTTTGAGAGACAAGTCCAATTGTCGAGTCAGCTGTTACGACAAAAAAAAAAGTGAAAATCGAAGTTTCGCCAATAATTGTTTTGCACAATTAGAAGAGTCGTTTAATTCAATCAACATTCAAAATAAACAAGCCCTAAATCCAAAGCGGAACTTCTGGCTCAGGTTTTTATGAAAAATTAATAATTAATTAATTATCAGAAACAACGTTATAAATCTTTTTAAACCGAGGTGTTATTTTATCACGGTTTAACTCGATAAATTAATTATTTTGTTAACGGTGTTTTGTAAACTACCGTGTGGATGTACATTTATGTTTGTTTATTTATTGTTCGAAACACGTGTGTACGGTGTATTATATCGATGGATTATCAGCGCGAGAGAGGAGAAAGTAACTTCGCGTCGTAATAAAATATTTATCGAGTAATAACAATACGGGGAAAGTGAGAAAACAGAAGTTCGACCGTATCCGTCTTACCGCAACATATATTTTAACCCTTAAACGTCGCCGTTGCGTTTTTCTCGTTTTATACAAGTTAATCACCAAATTGTATCAAGAAATAATCAACATATCTCCGTAGTCCTCATAGTTCAAACTTTTAGAGAATACGTTAAATTAGACACTTGAGAGACAAATATTATCTCTGAGGTTTTAGCATAAAGTCTAGAAATACCTGACGAGAGGAGACGCCGGTATCGTTTAAGGGTTGATACGACAATCACTCGAGAGACACGATGAGTTTCGTTCTTTAAGATTTTTTTTGTATAAGTTCAAATTGCGTTGTGTTGCTTTCCGAATGCGAAATTCAGAAGTGTGTGTTTGAGTTTCTTTCTTTCACATTTTATTTAAACTTAAATAAGACAGCGATGCGTTTTAAATGTGTTCGGTGAGTTTTAATTCGAATAGGCAACTTGCTGAAAGTAATTTCGAACGAGATATCCGCAATAAAAAACAAAAAACCTACGTTGTTACGCATAATATTATTATTGTTTACGCATAATAATATTTACTTGTCATCGATAGCATAATTACAGAAAGTTGCGCCGTTGCGTAACGGACGGAGCGATAGCGTGTTTCCAAATACGATTAGCAATAAACAAAAAAAAAAAAAAAAAGAAACATGATGTCGCACAAGCTGTCATCGTCAAGTGCTGCGGACGTTAACGCACGAAATGTAGAGACCGCGAAATGAAATGCGTTTCAGGTAGGTGCGCGGTCAATAACTTTGGATGATCGATTTCCCGCGCCCGGATTTCTTTTTTTTTTTTTTTTTTTTTTCGTCCTTTGTCTGTTCTTCTGATTTATAGTAGAAAAACATATTGACAGTATTAAAAGTGTTACAAAGAGTTAAGTAAATCTCCTGTCGAGGTTGTTCCGAGAGCGTATATGCGTGTATACATTATTATATCTCGTTAATTTTATATAATATATTCATATATTATATATTATATATATATATATACAACACATATACACATATACACATCTCTATATATATATATAAATATATATACAAACTATATAGATACACAAGGTGTAATTGGCAAGCACTTTAACAAAGTACAAGATATTAGGGTTATTCGGATGTGCGTTTTAGCGTGCGTGAGGTTGTTTTTTTTTTTTAGTTTTTTTTTTGTTTTTTTTTTATGCGTGCGTATACAATGACGAGAACAATTCGATGATCGCGGCTGCGCTTTCGCAGGATGTGCGCGAGAGTGTGTGCGAGTGGCGAAGTGGAAACAACAGGCAGCAAAAAAAAAAAAAAGAAAAAAAGAAAAAAGAGAAAACGAGAAAAATGTCAGATGTACAATAATTATTTAGGTACTTAAAAACAGAAGAAAAAAAAAACAAACGCGTATAAAAAACACACACACCACGGAATCATGTATATGTATATCGCTGTATTTGTTTCCGGACTAAAGTTCCTCAGGGGCGCGCGCGAATTCGCGAGAATTCGAACGCCCGTCCCGATGTGATGACGGTGCTTTGTTTCTCTTAAAATAATTGTAAGTAACTATTAATTTTTATCTCCACCATCTCTCCCCCACTCCTTTACGCAAGTATACTTAAGTTACGTAAGGTTTATTTTGTTATATTCTATAACTTACACATCATCATTATTATTATTATTATTATTATTATTATTATTATTATTATTAATTATATTATTGATTATATTCAGTATATATAGTATACATACATACAGACATACACACATACACGTACACCTATTACGTTTACTTAAGTATATATTATTAAAATATACGAACACACCTATTTTCAAATACAAACTTTCGTTCATAACATTTTTCAATCTTCTTTTTCCTCCATGCGAGATCCCTGTTCGCTCATCGTCGAGTGTTCGTTTATCCCGCGCGCGATATCGACGATAGCAGCGGCATCATTCCCCGCATATCTCGTCCTCTTTTCGATCGCGGATTACATTATTATATACGCTCGTTCAATTAATTCCTCTGTCGCGGTAATAATCTGTACTTTAATAATTTTTTTTTTTTTTTTTTTTACAGAAAATGTCTCTCGCGTCCCTGGCCGTGCATTGGCGATTATTATTATTATTATTATTAATTCTCTAGCGCGCAGGAAATTCGCGTACATCGTGTGGCGTATTATTACATATATAACACGTGCGCGCGCGCGACACATCCACCGAACGACGAATTAAACATTTTTGACACATTCGGGAAAAACACGTTCGTCGAATGGGGAACATCCACGCGGAGCGTGTCGCTCGCTCGCTCGCTCCATGTCCTGCTGAGTTTCTTGACGCGCGCGTTATTCACGCGGAAATACACGTGTATGTGTGTGTGTGTGTGCGAATTATTTTCCGCGATCGCGCGTCGACGAACCGGCACCGAGTCATCGACGGAAAAATTCATTTGATTTTCGACTTTGATCTCGACAGACAAAAAAATCGATGTGAATCAAACGCACATCGGCGTTGTAGCCGCCGGCGCACTCGATCGATTTGCAACCGCCTAAGTAGGCATTAACGATTAACGAGAGCTGAAAGTGGGTGAGAGACAGAGAGAGAGAGTGAGAGAGTGAAAGAGCACACACAATAAGTGGCATAAGCATACCTACGTTATAGCGTTTTATCGTTAGGCACAGAGGCAGCATGTAGACTTACGATTACACGTAGGCGAGATAGCCTTAACTTACACACCAATACACACACACACACACATACCCACATACACACACGCAAATATTATTGGCAGGCACGTCAGAGAGCGTACGTGCGCGCTCGTATATGCGTACGTGTTCCGTTTTCTGTTGTAAGGACACCAAGCGCGTGTTATAAAAGCCGTCGGTGTGTCTCTAATAATGCATCATCGCGCAGTTGCGTTGGATTATATATATTCGAAATCAAAAAAAAAAAAAAAAAAAAAAAAAAAAACAAGTAAAAAAGATCTCATATGCGGAATATTTTCTCTCCCGCGCGTAAAATTTCTCGCGCGCATCACATTTGGTCACGTTGAATCTTCTCGATTTTAATCGCGGTGTGTTTCCACCAACTTGAGTTTTTTTCTCGAAGAAGTGTCTTTTTGGTATAGATAACAAAACAAAAGTAATAAAAAAAAAAAAAAAAAAAAGCATTAGAGACGATCGGCCCGAGCGAATTCGCTTTTGAGATATGTGCAGAGAGGGTTCGTGTTGTCCCTTCGCGACAGCAAAAGCTGCGTGCGTCTTTTGACGACGGTCAAATAAATAAAAACAAACAAAAAAAAAACACGGTGTGCGTGAACGAAAACATTCGCATATCAGTTTCCACGTCATATCAAGGTGCATCAACGACGGTGAACCATCCACCAAGACTCGATCGTAGGCTATTGCGACGCGCGTGCGTGTGTCGCGCGCGAGAAAAATAAAAAAATAAAAAAAAAAACGTCCCCCCCCGTGCGCGCGGGATTCTCTCTCTCTCTCTCGATAATTTTTATTCGGCGCGGATTAACAATTGCGCGCGCGAGAGAGAGGGTGAGGAGACAAAAATCAGCCTCTCGAATTACGGAGAGAATCCGCACGCGCGCGCTCGCGCGACACACGTCGCGCGCGGTCTTCTTCATATTCGTTGAAATCTCAGGAATAGACGTTAACGCATTCGCCGAGATTCGCGGACACGCGATTTCGAACTGATAGTTTTTTATTCGACCACTCCGGCCTTCCCCAACCCCCACTTTCCCCGTCTCGTCGCGATTTTACCGGCCAGGGTTCCCGCGAATGAAAAAAAAAAAAAGAAATTAAAGAAAAGCAAAAGTTTTCCGGCAAAACACAATCCCCCGTCACCGCGCGATTCTTATAGACAGACGATAAAAAAATAAAAATAAAAAAAAGTAGAGAGAACGTTGCGCTTTTTGTACATTCATAGGTGATAGAAGAAGCTGATGCGTGTGTCATTTAGAGGCGCTCATACTCGTTGATGCCTTCCTTTATATGTTTAAAAAAAAAAAACAAAAAAAAAAAAACGCAAAAAGAAAAAAAACCTAACGATGTGTTTGTAATACGCGAATGCACTCACACACGGCGACAACAAGCGGCCAGTCTGCACGAACCTGAAAACCAGGTCAGGGGATGAGAGCTTATGCTTAACGCGTAAAATTGAAATTATCGATTAATCCCGCCGGCCGCGGATATTCGAGTATCCGATGCGAAAGGCAAACGCGACGCGGCGGTGGCGGCGGTGCGCGGCTCGCAGCTTTTATCGGTTACATCGACGAAACGGTGTGTAATAAATTTGTACGCCTAAGTGCAAATTTATACAAACTATTCCCAACTGGCAGCACCAAGCGCTTTACATATTCGCGTGTTTATTATTTGTCTAATTATTACCGATGCGCGTCTGATTAACGAGCTGAATTCTTCGGGGAATCATTTCATTAATCGTAAGTGTAACTACGCGCGCGCAAATTGGGGCCGCGCGAAAAAAAATCCAAGTACAAATTGGCGAGAATCGAGAGAACAAGGAAAAAACAAAATATATCCGCGAAACGCTTTTGATCACGGACGTTATTCCTGAAAAAAAAAAAAAAAAAAAGAAAAAGCAAACAAACAAACAAACAAAACGTCGAAGAGAGAGGGAAGACGAATACGCTCTCAACCTTTGACCCGAGCCTATAATTATTAAACGCTGTTGAAACGAGGAAGAGAGGAGCGCGCGCGCGAGACAGAACAATAGTAATAAATTAGTAAGATTAACGTAACTGATATATATATATATATTATATATATATATATATCTCCGACGACGGATATATAAGCGACGGCGAGAAGTTATATAGTTCGTCGTCTGATAGTTGCTCATGGAAGAGAAGATCCGGAGTGAGAGATCACGAAACACCAACACACCACCGCAAATTGGAGAATGTCGAGGGACAAAACAAAAATTCTGGCACGAACAATTGTAATCTTTTAGACTTGTTTAATCGTAGACTCGATATATATATATATATATACATATATATAATATATATAAATATGTATATATATAATATATATATATATTATATATATACATATTTTAGATCTCAACTAGGAGACTGAATCGGGGAAAAGGGTACCTTACACTTGCTGCTGTGGCGTCGCGCAAGAGGTAAGGGACGCGTCGCGGACTTTATCCGGACGGTCTCTGCTTCACATTGGCGTGTGAATTTTAATCGCGTGAGAAATTTTATCAAGTGATAAAGAATCGTCGTTAATTAATTAATTAACGCGGGGAGTTTGTTATTCGAAAAATTTTTCGGGAATTTTTCGTCGATTTTTAGATAATTTGACGGTATCGCTGAGAAAAAAAATGTGCAAGTTCGTTCGGGGACGAAGACGTTGTAGAAGAGAAAAAAAACGCGCGCGGACGAGAGGTACTGATTCGGACTGATGTAATTTTTAAGCTCTCTAAGTCACACACAAATTTTCCGAGCTGTATACGCTTGATCGCACAAAAAAAAAAAATAAATAAATAAAACAAAAGGCATACCGCGGATCGTACGGTGCTTCGCACGCGATTATTTCCCTCCTCGCAAAAGAGAAAGGGAACGGGGCAAAGATGAGTCCTTAAGCTCTCGTAATTAAATATCGCGACTAATTATCTAAGCAAACACAAAAACTGCAGCGCGCACTTTGTTCGAAGAAGCGTAAAGCTACACGTGATTACGTCGCGGTCGCGCGAGCGGCTAATTTCGACGATTCGCTTCGCTCAACATCTTCTCTTCTATACAAAAAACAAACAAACAAAAAAAAACAAAAAAAAAACCGCAGCGCCGTGAGCGAGTGACGAGGAACAGAAAAAATAAAAAAAACAACTAAAGGACCGTATTGTATTAACGAGAATGAATATATCAGTTCGTTCTCACACGGGGAGGGATTTCACTACGCAATGAATCCAATAGCAATAATTGTAAAAAGAAATTAAGGGAGGAGGAGGAGGAGGAAGGGAGAAACAGAAAGGGAGAGAAAGGAGGTGTAACTTCGCGGAGACGCCGAAACGCATGTGACCGAGGCCCGTGTACACATCGTTTTCAATTTAAAAATGCTCATTCGTTTCCGCGTTTCCGCCGCGCGATCACTCTGACACTATACATATATAAATAAATAAATAAATAAATGAATAAAAATGAATATATATATATATATATACACATATATATATGAAAAAATTATATATATATATATTATGTCAAGAGATATTTATACTAGTATTTTAATAGTTTAGTATATAATATAAATATATATATATATTATAAAAAAAGAGAGAGAGAGAAAGAGAGAGAGAGAGAGAAGAGGCGAATATGTAATATACAAAGAACGGAACGTGAGAGAGAAACAGAGAGAGAGAGAGTGAGTGAGAAACAAGTGAGAATAAAAAAAAAAAAATCGAGAGACACTGTAAATACAAATGAAATAAAACCGTGAGAGAGACAACACATAGAAATATTATAAATATATATATTCTACGATATATTATATACATATATTGAATATGACATAGTGATACAGAAGAAATATACATAGAATTATTGTATACACATCAGCATATAGAGACAAAAATATGTGAATAGTAATTAAACTGAAATTAACTATAGGAGCAATGGAGGTGTGCGTATGTGCGCGTGTGTGTGTGCGCGCATATAATATAATAATATATGTATATATATATATGTGTGTATATACGCACGCGCACGTGTAATTTAGAGATTAAGACAAAGTTTATTATGTAAAGATGCATAGGCATTATTACTACGGGGACACCTAATCATAATTAATGATATTATGATAAAGAATTAGGCAAAAGGAAAAGAAACCCTAGCGCGATGAGAACATGTTGATAAAAAGTTCTTACATAGGTATATATATATAGGATTATATATATATATATATATAATATAAATATATATATATATTTCATTGTTTTTGTACATTGTGGGCACGAGTGCTCTATTATTTTACTGTGATCCATGTTTTTGTACGATTTTCGCGAAGGTCGCGTCGCATATTCACGAGCTGGCATTAGAGGACAAAATATCCCCCCGTCCCCCCACCTCGTTACTTTCTCGTCATTTTTATTCCCCACCCCGACTCGTCGTTTTGACTACGAAAAAAAAATAATAAAAAAAAAAACAGAAAAATCGCGTTTTCATCCGAAATTTGCCTACGCGAAACGGGACATCCTTGCAAAAAAACAAAAAAACATCATTCACACATCACGGACTATCGCGCGGAACGTGTATTTAAAAATTGACATATTGCGTATATATCAAAGCACACACGCGGTAAATATTCGATAACGTTTCATCAAAATCCGCCAAACTCCGAGAAAATGTTACCGCGCCGACAAATTGTTCAAGCTGTGTATCATTGATTCATTTAACATTCGCCACCGCGCGCGCGCGTGCGAATTTATCCATATGACGTCACTCCACCCGCACATTGGTTTTTATTTGACCCACATTTATTAAAAATTTGATACAACTTATCGGAACAATTTTATCGGGAATATTTTTTGACACACTTTTGAAAACGGACTGTTGTACGGCAGTCTTTTTTTTTTTTATTCCGATTGTAACAAGCAATAAAAATCCATCTTGACGACGAGAGACGACGCGTTTGGACGGATTCTCGTACAAATCTTTTATTTGCAATCTCTCAGAACACTTAGCTGCAATTTTATTTCGATAACGTTACACTACTTTACGTCTGGATTTAGCGACCAGTTTTTTTTTTTTTTTTTTTTTTTTGTTAGAACCGTGAGATCAAGGAAAAATACTTTAAGGTAATCGAGCCTCGCGGACGGACCAACTCGAAAAACGCGTCGAAGTTCAGCCATAACATGTGTGATATTTGTTTAAAAAAGATAACGAGAAAAATATTAGGTTGGTGATAAAAAAGGTATATTATATATTTGTGAAATAAATTGAAAACATTATATAATTTATATAATTGTTATATAATTGTTATGTGTTGTATTAAATTATTATCATATATAAAAATTGTTATTTTAATTTTAATATATAAATTTGTATTGTATAATAATTAACACATACATTTCTTTCGAAGGAACTTTTAAAAATAATTTACATACGTAGATCTTATCCTACGTTCTGAAACTTCAAAAATATTCTATTTAATTTTAAAAGAGTTGCGTCGGCAAATTGTTTAAAGTCAGTTTTTTTGGAAATCTCGGAATAATCTCGAGAAACAATGTATAGAACTTTATCAAAAAAACAAAACAATACAATCTCCCCACGCCAATCTAATATTTTTGCAACTCCTTCCGCCCGCGAATCGAATCGAAAGCGTAAAGAACAGCGCCGCGATCAAAGTGTATTCGCGGATCGATGAGCTTGCGAGACATTGCGGTGGAAAATCGCGGGAAGAGAAATTGCGATTTCTCGAGCAAGGACTTCGAGAAATTACGTTACGCGAAAACTTGGCGAGGTCGTTGCATCTCTCTTGGTCGCAGATGTGGCGGGATAAAGACAACTACGTGATGAAAGAGGGGAATGCACCCGGATCTTTGTTGACTTACGCACTTGCGTGTGTGTCGCGCGCGTACTTAAAGAACGAGATAAAGAAGGAACAAAGACACAGAAGCGCTGTACGAGATAACTCTCATGTCGTTTGTGCGCGCGCGAGCGGCGCGGACAAAGAAATCGGCGGCCGATGTAGATTCGGGGACACGCGCGCTGAGAGAAAGAGAGAGAGAAAGAGAGAAAAAAAGGAGAACGAAGTAAGGAGAAAAGGGTTAAGAGAGCGAGAGAGAGAGAGTGAGAGAGAGCTTGAACGAGCGGCGAGAAACGGAAGAGGGAAAGGAAGCATAGGTCAGGGGTGTATTCACCTGGCGCCGCCCCAAGTCACGCCTACCTGCGCGATTCCGAGCGTAGGTAGGCACGCCTACGCGTGCGGGCACCGACACGTGACGCACGTACGAACGCACACGCGCGCGCTCGGTGTCGCCGCGGACGTCTCCGGTGTGCGTGTGTACGCGCGGTGCGCGCAGGTGTGCGAGCCCACAGAGCGCCCGGTCCGAGCGAGAGAGGCCAAAGCCTACGCCTACCGCTTGCCTCCTCGTCGTCGGCATATCATAACATCGACGGCACGCGATCGACTGCTAACTGCCGTCGTCGTCGTCGTCGTCGTCGTCGACGACGACCAAGTCCCGTCGTCTTGACTAACCTTACCGCTCTGTGCCACTACTAGCCCAGTTCGAGGTATCGCGCGTTTCGCGAGTTTGCGGATCGGGTCACCCGGTGACACGTTCCCGCGTAGCGTAACCCTCCCTCCCCGCTCCGCGGTCTACCGTCTGCACACGTGCCGCATTGGGGAAACCGCGTCCCGATTTTTCGAACGACCGCATGTCGACGGAAAACGCGAGAATAATTGGCTTTTAAAGTGACATAAAGTAAAACGTCCCTGTAACAACCGGACGTTTGTTAGGAAAATAATCGTCAGACGTGTAAATATTAGTTAAACAATTCTCAAGGTTTTAAATATTTTTTTAAATTATATTTTTAATAGAGCTTCTCTATAATTTCACTTTGTGTTATAAATATTTTTTTAACAAATATCCGGTGGAAGACGTTTGTCTTTCAAGAGAGGCACAATTTTTGATTGAAGATCAGAACGTTAAGATTCGACGATTGTCGAACAAAAAGTTCGATACAAGAGAGAGATTACGCGATCTTAAACATTTTTATCGTAAAGAGGCACTTGCTGTGTAGAGAAAGAGAGAGAGACCCACATTACATATTGAATTGCACTGATATCTCGCGAGGTAGAGAGGGGAGAGAAAAAGTCAATACAAAAAAAAATTATCATATCGCGCAATCAATCGATTGTCGCATCGTGCAAATCGTGTTGCTCGATGTTTCAAATGTCGATGGTTTTCAATTATATCGATGCTACTTATTGCGCGAATAATCAAGATCAAACAGAAGAAATGATTTCGGGGATGTCGGTTACCGTGTCATTATCTCGTAAGATATACGGTGCGATTAATTTTGTCATTAGTAAATTAGTGGGCGGGGGGGGGGAGTAAATATTAACAACGTGTCGCCTGTGCAAACACGCGAGCGAAATTTGAAGCTTAATATTAACGGCATATCCGAAGATTATGTTCCTCGATCATATCGGACATAGTATCGAGTGCGTTACAAACGAATCATGTTCTTCAACGAGCACTTCAAAGAAATTTCGCGCCAGATGTCTAAAAAAAAATGATAAAAAATAAATACGCGCGAGATATTCAGCTGCAATTCTAACAATCGTTAGATCGATTTTCTAATATCCAAAATGTCACAGAAGGTAGTAATTTGCGAAGACGTCAATTTCACTTTTACATGTCGTTTGTACGTAAATAAATAAATAAATTTGTTTATTCAATTACGAGCTACGTCCGCAACGTAGTGTCTTGAGAACAAGTCGCGCGTACGTAAGAACCGACGTAATCTCTCTCCTCATTTTGCTCCGTGACAAAGACTTTTTTTTGTTATTTTATTTGACATTAGCGAGCAAAGGGACCGCACGTATAAAATATGAAAAAAATCTCTCGGGGGAAAAAAAATTCGCTCGTAATGTTCGTGCAATCAGCCTACTTAGCCGCACTGCGACTCTGTTATTTTTCTTTTTTTTTTTACGCGGCAAATTTTTCTTTCGCGAGAGGGTAGGCAGCTTCGTCGTCGTCGTCGTCGTCGTCGTCGTTGGGGTTTACATCCGCGCGTATCACGTGTGTCCCACATCTGCGGGAGAGAGACGAAGAGCAAGAGAGAGAGAAAGAGAGAGAGAGAGAGAGAGAGAGAGAGAGAAAGAGAGAAAGAGAGACGCGTGTGTATGCGAGGCGGCGAGATACGGGCGGGTTGTATACCGGACCTCGTGAAGCACGTGCATCTTCACCCCCCGCGCGCGCGCGTCCATCGCGATGGGCCGCGGGTACGTGCCTGCTTGTCGCTCCGTTATTAATGGGATCTCTTCCGCGGGAATTCCGCCAATAAGGTCGACGCGCAGGATCACGGCCTCTCTCTCTCTCTCTTTTTCGCTCTCTCCGTCTCTCTCTGTTACTCCCCCGTGTTCTTCTTCCCCCTCGTCCGCAACTCCCTTCTACGCCGTCGACCCGCTACACCCCTATCTCGGCGCTCAAGCCTTGTCAAGCTCTCTCCTCTCTCTCTCTCTCTCTCTCTTTCTCTCTCTTTCTCTCTCCGGTCGGGGCTTTTCAAAGTACACCGCGTACATGTAAAAAAAGTGTAGAAAAAAATTGTACGCCCGACACGTCATATCTTACGGGGCGTGTAGCGCTCGCCGACGCTCTCTCACCGACGCTCGATAACCGCGTTTGATGAATACCGATTTATCGCGCGCTCTGTGTGCGTAGGCGTGCCTGTGTGTGGGAGATATATCTCACCTGCACGCGTGTGGTATCTTTTTATCCCGCCCGTTCGTGTGTGCGAAAGTTGTTCCGCAAAACAATTTGGTATCTCGTCCGGAAAATAGTCGAAGGCCGCGACTACGTGTGTGTTTATGTGGTATCAGGACGGGGTTGATAAAATCCGAAAATCTCTGCGACAGAGTTCGGTGCGAAACGTCAAAGACCGGGAGGAGAGCATGTAGTGTGCGCGTAGTGGTAGCGCGCGCGCGCGGAGCAAATGAATTTTCAAAGTGCGGGGACCGGGCTCTGTCGTTCGAAGAACGACGCGTTTAAAAACCGCGTGTCGTGCAACAAATACGATAAACAATACAGACGAGTCAAATTTAATTAACCCTCTACAACGTCGAGACCGTAACTTTCGAGAGAGTTGCATACATCGATTTTCTTCTAGTTTCCGATTTTTGTTTTTAGCCACAATGTGACGTACGCTTCTCGTTCTGTCACTTGTTCGCAATTACATTAGAGATTGTCTGTCGCGATGTCGAAAAAAAATAAAAATTACAAAAAATAAAATCTACGAACATTGTAAACGTCGTTGTTAAGTCCGGAGATGGATATTTTTTTGCTTTTTTAACGTTTCACGTTACATAAATTTTTTTATACACTCGCGAAAGAAGTTCGGGTTGTAGAATCGTTTAAAAAGAATCGAACGCTGATTGTTTATGGCCCAAAATGTTTATTTCTGTAATCTCTTCTGGTCGTGACGCTGGGAAATGATTTTTTTGGGGGAGGGATATGCGCGCAATTCGACAAACTGACAATTCAAAATGTTATTTATGTAGTTTTTTTGAGAAAAATTGCACGACTCTTTGCACACGTGGAGAGAGATTCCGAGACATCATCGCGTCGGCTAAATTCTCGCGTCGACAGATATAACAGAAGGCCGGGAGGAGTACTGAGAATCGCCAACATTAAAAAACGTTGGTTGGTATTGTGCACTCGTTGCACATTTGTGCGCTCGTGGCATATTTGTTTTCGTCATTTTTTCCGCGAAGCAACATCGTACACAATCGCAAGCACATCATTCGCGATCCGCGAATTGCACTTCCGCCGCGTCGCTTTCTTTTTTCTTCGCGCTCGTTAATAATTCATTAAAACAAAAAGAAAGACAGTAAGAACAAGCCCAATCCTTTAAGTTGCGCAAGCAACTTGCAAAAAAGACGCGACGTTTCTTTTCGAGCGCGTATGCAGGTTCCCTCGACGTGACCGTGTTATTTATTATTACGTATGCGAATAGTTTTTTTTCCGTATCGCAATTAAATGCGACATGTTTTTTTTTTTTTCAAAAAGCGACAGACCGGCAAAAATAACTGTCCCGTTCGTCGAGGCTCGGTTACACCGCGATCGAGTTTCATCTCATTCTTTTTTTTTTCTTTTTTTTTTTTTTTTTTTTTTTTTTTTTTTTCGATTCCCCCCCAGTAATCAAGAGAGAAGGAAACAGGGAATGAGAGAGAAAGAGATTGCATAT
>NW_018020655.1:567511-606866 GCF_002006095.1 Pseudomyrmex gracilis
GATTTTAATATATTGTGTGTGTCACTTTTTTTTCTATTCGCGAAACAACCATTTAGATATAATGTATGATGTGCGTGTGGGTGTGTATGCGTGTGCGCGTGAGAAAAGAAGAGATGAGAGAAAAAATTGAAGGACACGGAAGAAAATTACCTAGTGTGTACGCACGGTGTGTCGGTAAAAAAAAAAAAAAAAAAAAAGCGAAAAGGAAAGAATGTGATCAGGAAAATGTTTCTGTTTCGCGACGAGAGAACTCTCGGTAACTTTGTAACTCGCGGCGTTGTTGTTGATAATTCGATTGTCGGACCGCGCGAGAAGCGCAAGCGGGAAGCGCGCTGCAAGCCTGTGTAAAACGAAACGCAAACGCCAATGGTGCCGTTACGATCCTGACGCAATCGGCAAAGCGCGCTCGATATTCGCGACGCGCGCTCGCCGAGTTGTCGCAGAAAATTAAGAGCAATATCACTCGCGCATTTCTTTTTTTTTTTTAGCTCGGAACAAAACAGAGAGTTTGAGAACTTGTGCGTTGTAAAAATTTCGCGTAACGACGTGTCGTCGATACCACTTTCATCAAGAAATTGTTTATTTATTTATTTATTTTTTTTTTTTGGGAGAAAATCTTTGACTTTTCCGTCACACGAGGGAGAGAGAGATTCGAGATCAAACAATCGAACGCTTGTTCTCGAGATTTTTCTCGACCGCACTCGGAAGATCGTCGAGTTCACGTGATATAACGCGAAGTTGAGACTCGCGAAGTTTTTTTATCAGAAAGAAGCGCAAAAAGAAAAAAAAACGAACCAACAGGAAACGATCGAGGAAATTAAACGGAAGTTTTTTAATGCACGCCGTTAATTTCGCAGCAAATAATTCGCGCTTTATCTCAACGCGAGCAACTTGATTCTCTTCTCACGTAAATTGCAAATACGATTGTTGTGTGTTTCTTGAAATCTCAATTAACCAGACGTTAATTCGTGAGAATAATGTGAAATGTCGCGTCGCGTCAAACGCGTTAAATAATTTCAATGGCGCACGTAAAATTTAAAAAATATAAAGGATCCTCAATTGAGCAAATCTTTGAACCGAGTTACTTGATTTTTCAATTAAAAAAAAAAAAAACGATTAAAATACGAAACACGTCCCAAGTGAGGGCTACAAAAAAAAAAACGTTCTGGCCATTTGAAAAAAATTTGTGAACCAACAAAAAACTTAAAATTGCTCCAAAGAGCGAGAATAGAGTCGATATGAGCCTCAGACACGAGTGGTGTGTAAAAAAAAGTGAATTTGAAATCCGACGTGTCACGTTTCGACGGTCGGTTTCTAAGTTCAGTTTGTGTTTCAATTTGTTTGTTTATCTGTTTGTTTATTCAATTTACTTTCCTTTGTGTCCGACGCAGTTAAATCAGTCTTGACATTGTGCAAGAAGAAACATTGTTGTATTCCGAAGATGATCCAGTCTTGGATCGAGACGTAAACTTATCGATCGAACTTTTTTTTTTACACACCACCACTCGCGTTTGAGGTTCGTGTACTCTCTTCTCCTTTGGAGGCAGAATTTAATTTAATTTGGCTTCAAAGGAAATCTCTGCGTTACATATTTTCTCGATTTGAAGGTCCTCCACGTTTGAATTTTCACGTGCGCGCGCGCGTGTGTTGAACGATTTTTCTATTGTTTAACGTTAAAGTAGTTCACAACCCCTTCCGTCAGCCCGGAACGTTTCGCGACTACTCGAATGACTTTTCTCTGTTGCAATACGACATTTCTTTTTTTTTTTGTTCTTTCTATCCCGCTGCACTTTTTTTCTCGCTTCTCTTCGGACGCGTGTGCGATATCGCGTGATACTCGTGGAACTCCTGAGTGCGACCTTGCTGATCTTAGATATCGCGGACCGCGATAGGACACGTATGTGTGTGCTATCGAAGCGCGATCTTCTCCGCGCGGTGGAGTTTTTTTTTTAAAAAAAAAAAAAAAAAGATCCAAAAGCTAATAAACGACCAACTGACCGATGCGTCTCGTTCTTTTAATTTCCCGCGATGCTCCTTTTAATTTCTCCGGGCCGCATTTGTGATCTCACATGTGTGATCGCGAGAGAAACGAGCAGCGACGGAATCCGATCTGTGTGTCGTTCGGAATTGCCGGGCGGCGTAAAATCCGGGAGGAAAGCACCACACGCGAGCGTTTTTAATCTATACAGAGATTAATTCGTGGAAAATTGTATTTACGCGCTCACAAGATTTTTATCTCGATGAAAAAAATGTTGGTTGTTTCAAAATTGTTATCTCAAATTCTCTCGGGGGGGGGGGAATAATACAATGCGTTTAATCGATTTTTTGTCGCACGATGAGAGCTCAGCTGATTCCGGCGCGCTCTCGTTACTCTCGTTGCGAACGACAGGGGGAGAAGAAAGGGAAAGGGGTGTCGAAGATCGCGACGCTTCCTCCCTTCCCTTATATCCGAGAGCTCATTGTGATAGCGAGCGAGACGTGTAAGATGGACGCGAGAGACAGTTAACAGCGAGCGACTGATCCGAAAGCACTTCCGTCCATCCGATACGTTTCAATCCTGTGCTTTTTTAAGTGTGCGTTGCGGTCAGCGTTGGTGTGAAGAAGAAAGTTCGAATTGTGTGTGTGCGCGCGCCCGGAAATTAAATAAATGCCGAGCTCTGAGAGATCGCGGATGATTGTGTGTGTGTGTGCGTGCGTGCGTGCGTGCGTGCGTGCGTTTTCTGAGATTTTCGAGTGAGCGTCCGGAAAAACGGCGTTAGGTTTTGCAAACGAAACGCTTGTGTTACACGCATGTAAAATTTCTTGGCATCGGGACGTGAGAAAGATCCGGCAAAGAGAATAAGAAAGAGAACAAGAAAAAAACGATAATCCCGATTAGAAGCTCCGCGCGCGAAAGGAAAATCCACTCTCCGAACACAAAAAAAAAGCCCCCAACTCTCGTCCGTTTTTAATATACAACACACTCCAACCACCACGAGACATCGAGACAATTACGCGTTCCGAACGTTCCGAATCATTGCGAACAGCCACAAACTGATTTGGCTTGGCGTTTAATAAAGAAAAAAAAAATGGTGAAAAAAAAAAAAACAAAAACAAAAAATACTGATTTGTTTTTCGGTTCTCTTAGACGAACGAATGCATATCATAGTTGTAAATTAACAATTTGTGAAATAAAGCTGCAAACTGTTTGTGTTAACAATACACGTCACGTGCGTATACCATGTGTGTGTGTGTGCGTGCGTGTGTGCGTACACCCCCCCGCGATATCCTCCCCGACGACCGTTGTATCCAATCTCGCGTGAAGCCCAGAGCGACATTGTGCCGCGCAGGGATTGTTTATCGCTATCATAAGCCGCGTCCGCGCGGCAACAAAGGGGTAAGTGCATAGTTGATAATCTTCTATTCGAGCGTGAAACGATCCCCCCCCCGTCGAGACACCACCCGCGCGTCGCGACACGCGCCGCAACCCCGTCGATTCGCTCTACGGACACAAATGAAAAGTTTCGAACGCAACATTTTCTTTTACCCGTGTGTGCGCGCGATTTTTGTTACATTCCGAAATAATAACTTTGAAATCCGTAGAGAGAAATCGCGAGAATTAATCAATTGGAATTCCGAGACCGCGAGACACATTTGATCCTGATCCTGTGAAGTTTTTTTTTTTTGATACCCCCGGTCTGTGATTCGGAGCATTTTGTTTGAAATATTTAAACAACTCGACAAAACTTCTGCATCTTTCGAGCGTCCACCGATCCTGTTGTTTATTTAATGAAGAAACAGCGTTGCATAATTTGTGTGTTCAATGATTTCGTAAGAGAATTTCGAGGCTTTGTTGTTGGATAAAAAGAGGCTCGCACACAGACGTTCGGGATTAGGATTGAAAAATAATTCCGTTAATTAAAATTCAATTTATTTAAATAAAATTTTGCTGCAAACTCTTCGCGGATAACAGTCGCGCATCCGAGACCCAGTCCCGACCCAAGTTTGACCCAATGACCGGACATTTATTAAAGCGACAACAATGATTGGATGTGTTAATCAACAACAATTCTCAATGTTTTGTTGTAAGCTACTATTTGATAAATAAATAATTAGTTTCTAACTTTGTTGCAAATTGTTTCTCTGATAAACGTCCGGCCAGCGGATGTGTGTTACCGAGATACGTCGATCTTGTCTCACGATCTTCACACACAAGTGGTGTACGAGTGTTTATCCGCTGTTTCAGGTCTCGCTTGCTCTCGGCCTGGAAGCGGGCGGATGGGGCGCCTTGGTGGAGCGTACGAGCGGCGGCAGCGGCGGCATCCTCGGCCACGGCGGTTTCACCGGTCTGGCCGGGCTGGCGCGTCGCTGCGGCGTCTGCCTGGCGACGTTCCCGTCACCGTGGCTGCTCGAGCGTCACGCGTTGCTGCAGCACGCCGGCCAGACCAGCGACGAGAAGCCGTTCACGTGCGAGCAGTGCGGCCAGCGTTACCGCTACCGTTCCGCCTACGTTAAGCACCGCGAGCAGAATCATCGCGCGCGTCTTCCCGCCGACAAGCTCTTCACCTGCGACGTTTGCGGCATGCAGTTCAGGTACCTAAAGTCATTTAAGAAGCACCGTCTGAATCACGCGCTCGAGCGGCTGCAGCGCGCGCCCGAGCCGCAGAGCAGCGTCGTCGTAGTCTCGGCTCAGGCCGAGCGAAGCGATCAGGTCTCGAGCACAGGCGAGCCGTCCCAGGTTGAGACCGGAAGTGACACAACGACGAATCCGGGCGACGCCGAGGAGATACGCGGCGTGTTCTCCGAGAGCGTTCGCGGCGACGAGAGCGTCTCGGAGACCGCGAGCGTTCAGGAGAATCCCGGCGAGGCGGTGGAGGTGCAGATAACGGAGACCGCCACCGGAACTGCTGGCGTCGGCGGTGGCGGTGGCGGTGCTACCAGTAGCGAGATCGGCGACGTGGACGACAACGTCGTCGACGACGATCGGCACGAACCTAGCGAGGCGATGATCAGTCTGGCGCGTAGCGCGACTCGCGAGGCCGATCGTCGCGAGCGACGTTTCGCCTGTCCGTTTTGCGGTAAGTGCGTGCGATCCAAAGAAAATCTGAAGCTACACGTGCGCAAGCACACCGGCGAACGGCCGTTCGTTTGCCTGTTCTGCGGCCGCGCCTTCGGCGGCAAGAGCGACCTGACGAGGCACCTGCGCATCCACACGGGCGAGAGACCCTATCACTGCGAAATGTGCGGCAAATGCTTCGCCCGGGCTGACTACCTCTCCAAGCATCTCACCACGCACATTCATCAGCGCTAACGCGATTGCTCGGTTTATGAACAGCCTAGGCCTCGTCGAGGTCGAAGAGCAGCAACGTCCACGTTTTCCGCGGCGCGTCGCGCCGACGCGCCGTAATCGTCGCGAAGCGGTTCGAGAAATGATCTTGTAAATACGCGCGCCAAACAACACGATGAAGCGACGAGAGCGAGAAATCGAACGAAAAAAAATGTTAACGAGCGTCTAATGCAATTTTAGCTTTTAATTGGAAAGAGAAAAACAAAAAAAGTTGGCTCTCGCGAAATCTTCAGAGTCTTCAAGATCATTCCTCGATGCGATGATTATTAATAATCGACGTTGTTATTCCCCGGCTGTTCGTTGCCGAGCAAAAAACCAACTCTTCTCGCGAGGAACACGAGCATCGGATGAAATTGCCGAAGGACTTCTAGTTTATAGGAGCTGTAGGGAGGGCAGAGAGAGAGACAGAGAGAAAAAGAGAGAAACGGACTATCCATCCATCTCGCCGCCGGCCCGAGAGACAAGAGACGCGTCAATTACGGGGAGGAAGGGGAGGGAATGTAGCGAAAAAAAACGTGATTACGCGTGTGTGTGATCTCACTTATATATATATATGTGTAATACGATCCATCGAGGGGGAAGAAGCGCGTTTACGTCCCGGCGATGATTTCCGAAGCTACAACAAGAGATAGTGAGACTTAAAACTTGTGATAAGGGATGCGAACAAAACGAAAAGAAAAAAAAAGAAAAAAAAAAAAAGAATG
Organism: Pseudomyrmex gracilis; assembly: GCF_002006095.1. Lineage (NCBI taxonomy): Eukaryota > Metazoa > Arthropoda > Insecta > Hymenoptera > Formicidae > Pseudomyrmex > Pseudomyrmex gracilis. The sequence goes on from NW_018020655.1 coordinate 573,542, forward strand.
AAACGAAAAACAAAAAAAAGAGAAAAAAATAAAACGAAACCAAAGAACGCAACGACGCGGCTAAGACGAAAGCCGACGGTCCAAAGGCTTCCTTTTGTTATCTTCTTCGTCTTCGTGCTCCATCGACAAAAGTGATATGTATATTTGTAATAGTTAAATCCCACGAGAGATGTATAAATCTCTAACTCGAGTATAGAAATATATTTCGCGAATGTGTATGACGCGCGCGCGCGCGCGCGCGAATAATTTGTCTCAAGCTCCGTGCAGACGCGAACACGTCGAAGACGAGAGAGTTACGTCTCTTCTTTCTCTCGCGCGATTTGAGAATCTCCGGCGTCAGATTGCTGTCGTCGCGTCTCGCAATCGCGTCTTTCGATTTCCGTTTGCGTTTCGTCGATCGACAAGCCAAAAAAAAAAAAAAACGAACGATGCAAAACGTTCCATTTCGTCTGAGTGAAATAAATTATATAAAAAAAAAAAATATTTATAAACCGTTTGACATTTAATTGGTTTGGAGACGAGAGTGTTTGCAACGTTCGACCTGTCCGTCGATCGATCCGCGTGGACGATCGACACAAAAATCGAAACGCGCGCGAAGAACTTCTTGAGAAAAGTTTCAACGATTTGATCTTCTTTTTTTTTTTTAATTAAAAGACCACGTGAATTTTTTTTTAACATTACTCTCTGTAAATTAATGTTTCTCACAAGTTGTGGAAAAATTTGAGCTTTTCGTAAACTTTTCGGAAACTCGTTCGCCACGAAAGAAAAATACACCCTAGTTGGAGCAGCGCACGCGCGTGCGATATTCACTTCGCGGGCGTTTCCGATTACACGCTGTCAGACGCCGCGAGACTACGCGCGAAGAATGACATTTCGCGAAGAATTATTTGAAAAAAAAAAAAACACTGGAGTTTCCGGCCTATTTTACCGCTATCCTACCGTTTTCTCTTCGCGAGCTGTCATGAGAAAAAAGAATTAAATTCCGCGATTGTCTCAAGCGTTCTAAGATCGACGCGCGTCGCAAGGTGTAACCGAAAACTTACGTGGCGAAAAAGAAAAAAAACAATATAAATTTGATTTTTGTATTTCACACTTTATTTCATATTTTTTTCCAAAAAAAAAAAAAACCACTTGAAGTCTGAACAAATTAATTGTCAAATTTACAACGTGCTCTTTGAGACCCGCATGTGCGGGTCCGCTCTCGTTACTCTTCGTTACACCGTGTGTTGAATTTTACTCGATGGTGTCACTCTCGCGTGAGAAAATGACGTGTTCGACGTTGGCACCGTATATGTCGGGAGAGCCGCGAGTCTTCTCTCCCGGAGAAAAGCGTTGCCGGTGCCTTTGAATTCCCGAACGAAATAACGAATTATTTCCTTGATGACGCGCGAAATAGCAATAATGTAATATCTTTTATCTCCCGTAATGTCGAGAAACAAAGCGCGATTTTTTACGTTCGTCGTCAGGTGCCGCCAAGTAGCGTCTTGTTGCACGGTTATTATATTCGGTCCTTCCAAGAGTCCTTCTCCGACAACAAATTTTAACCGCTCCATCCATTCTCTTAGGTAGAGAACTTTTGCGCGTACGGGGGGGGGGAGGGTGAGGAGTCGCGAAACGTCCGCAATGATTGGCCGCTTTCTCCGAGATCTGTCAATTTTCTTTTTTCGTTTTCAAAGGTGCCAAAACAACTACAGGATTTTGATAAATAAACGCAAAGAAATCCGAAAATTAACTCGCTCTAATGTCGAATAAAAAAAAAATAGCCACAGACGGAAATCGTCACAAAACGCAAAAAAAATCAACAACTGCCAATCGTTGGGAGGCATGTTAGGTGGGACGTAGGTGGGTTACCCTCCCCCCCCGTACGCGCGCTGTGAAACGTACACACACGAGTCTATACAACAATAACGCTGCTGTCCAGTTACGCGCGCGGAACGAGAGTGGCCGGCTCATTCTCTCAGGATCGGTCTCGCGTAAGTAGCTTTAACTTCCGACCACTTCACAAACCAAGTCCGATCGTGTGCGATCTCGTTGCGAGAGAGAAAGAGAGAGAGAGAGAGAGGTGAGGAGATAGAGCCTGGCGAAGTTTTCTCTCGTGAGAAACTTGTGCGCGAAATTCGAAGGATCATTTATGTGTGAAGCCGAATCCTTCCATTTGGTCCGAACACTTACCTAGCCCTTAAGTGATACATACATACATACATATAATATATATATATATATATAGTGTACTTGCCGCTCTGTGTGTACTCACGCGCACTCACGAAAGTACGCGAAACGAAGTTGAATAACGAAGGTGCTATCTAACGAATAGGGTTGATCGCCAGATGCCGGCCGGCCGGTACTTTTACACATGAGAGAGAGAGAGAGAGAGAGAAAGAGAGACGACGACGACGAACGTGAAGACACAACGCGACGAGAAGAGAGGCTCTGCGTTGCGAGCTAATGTGCCAAAAAAAAAAAAAAAGAAGAACTGTTACAGAAGAGAAAGAGAGCGACAGTAAGGAAGAGAAAGAAAGAGAGAGTAAGAGAGAACTTATTCCGTCAGGCGAAAATTCTATTTCCCTCCAAGACCGGCCCGGTACTGCGATAGGCCAATTTAGTATGTAATTATCGTATTACTTATACCGTCTCTCGATAAGGAGTGTAATTTAAAAACGATTAAGTATAAAAAAAAAAAAAAAAAATATGTCGATATATATAATATATTGTCGTCTCGTGGTCGGTGGTGCGACCATCGCGTCAAGATTTTATTAAGAGGAACGTGTCCAACGAATGTCAACGAGAAACACGCGGCGAGACGCGGGAAGCGTTTCGCTCGCGCGTTTGCACAGTTTTAATTTCCCACTTCTCGCCGTTCGCCATATATATATATATAAATATTACACACACATACATACACAGCAGACAGACAGACAGACACACACACACACATACATACTACACGTAGTTGTCCGCCCTCTTCTAATAAATCGGACATTACATACACACACACACGTGGTCCTCACACGTTCAGGCTCGAGGATCGCAGACTAGAGGATTAAAGAAAACAGTTCCATGACGCCTGACGTCTCGATCGTTAGTCCAAAACCCAACCCTCCGAAAAGAAGTTCGCCCACTGCCGTTCCATTTATTCGCTGTCCGCGTTCGAATTCGCCGGAGAAAAGCCGCAAACGCTGCGCTCTAAACTCCCCTAGAAGGGAAATTTCTTCAAATTTTGAAAAAAGAAAAAAAAAGCACTTTCGAACAATAATTTTTATTGCAAGAGGCAAGAAACTAGCTTTCAACCTCTCCGGAATTTTCCGACACTCTTTCGACACCTTTCGGAAAATAAATAAATTGTCGGGTGACTGTGTGTTGTTTTTTATTTCTAAACAACAACGGAATACACATATACGCGATGGACACTTTTGAAAGACGCCAGAAATTTGTGCGCAACGTCGAGCGGTCATTCATTTTCAGGGTGCCAAGAAGAAAAGAAATCCCCCCGGAGGTTCCGGAATTCGTGTGTGTTCCAGAAATAAATAAAATTTATTTTGTCGCGCGACGTTTGTTGTTCGCCGTTGCTCAGGGGTTGTTTTTTTGGAGGGTCTTAGAGATCTAGGTCGAAATCACATCGGCGCATTGATCTCACCGCGACGTTTTTTACGGTCGCAGTTCGAGCCGCGGTAGCGCTCGCGACACGGGGCGATTAGCCTCGCACAGTGCCAAAAAAAAAAAAAAAATAGAACCGATTTACATACATACATTGAACCAAAGTGGAGAACGACGGGATGAGGCGAGGGAAAAAAAAAAACATACAAAAGAACGCGGCCGACGTACGGGAGAGACTTCGGACGCGTTTGCCCCGTTTTCCCCCGAATCCGATTAGGTCTCCTCGGAAGAGACGCGCGGAAACGCGAAAGTATCATCTTCCTCCTCCCCGAACCACCTCACCGTGCGTAGTAATTTTTTTTTTTGTTTGCGTTCGGACGTGACGACGCCAATCCTATGCGGACAATCTCTCGTTTGCAAACGTTTTTTCGCGAAACGGAATGCGTTGTTGTTGTTGTTGTTGTTGGTCGTCGTATATATTTAATTGTATTTCGTGTAGACTTTATTATATAGTGGATTAGAGAGCGAGCTGATCTCGCCGCTTAAGTTTCGAATCGACCGCGAAGGGGCGCGCGGTCGACACTCCCTCCTCGCGGAAGACGATATTCTTTTTTGAGGGATCGTGATCGAGAAATAATTACGAAGGTACCTTAAAAAAGTAAACGATATTGCACAATGTGATATTTTAGTGTAAAAAAAAAAAAAAAAAACAAACAAACAAACAAACAAAAATGTGCGTGCCAGAGAGACGTTTAGTAAATAAATCTATAATCTCTAGAGAGACTATACTCTGTGTGCTAGTCAGGACTTTTTCTCACGCAATTAGTTGGGACGGAAGTTTACACCCGTAAACGTGTGCGTGTGTATTGTATATACAATATAAGCGCGCGGAATTGCGGAATAGTTTTTTCTATGTACGTGATAGCTGATTTAAAATCTCTCTCAAAGAATCTTTCTTCATCGGGTGTGTATATGCATTTGTTCTTAGCTAACTTAGAGCGGTTCGCTCTCTCGATAAACAAAAGCTCGATTGCAACTTCACGATCGACAACATCGACTGTGACTTTTGTTTACTTGTTTCGGTTTCCACACACACACACACAGACACAAGCTTGTCAGATATTGATTCGATACACGGCAATAATGTTATCTGTCGCGCGATATGTAATTAATTATATCGAATCCGCGCGTTAATCCACTTTAAATTGCGTCATTGAAGCTCTTTCGGTGTGTGTGTTGGTGTATTAAATTAATTAAAATAATTAACTTGATTACACACGAATGTGTGTTTAACGAAATTTAGAAATGACACCGTGACGTGTTTTGTTTCGCAAAAACGCTTCTTCTTCAAGTCGCTTTTAACAAACGTGAGAAAAAACGCGCGCGAGGAAATGAAAAGTTTCGAACACCGATGGAAGATTAACGCCGGACCAATCCTCGAAATTCTCGTTCAACAAGAAGAAACGTTTTGTTGAAATTCAAAAAAAAAAAACATTCAAGCAAGTTTCTTCGCTTTTCTGATACGATGACCGATCTTGTGACAAAATCTTATATTTTTCCGCGCGTCAATAAATTTATTCGAAGAGCATCTTCATTGAGACAAATCGTCGCCGAGCGGAGAAAAAAATTTCCAATTCGCGAATTAGCTCTAACAACAAGTCACGGACACGACCGGATATCGGATATCTCTTTTCCATTTATACGAGCTCGGTCTCGCGAAACTTACATCGCGAATTCCGCGAAATCAATTAATCACGACGCGGGAGGAGAACGGCGGAGAGAGGCGCGTGTGTAATACACTCGCGCGACTCTCTCTCTCTCTCTTTCTCTCCGCGCTTTATATATCGCACGTTAGTTCGCGTGATAGCAAGTCGTCTTTCAATCGAACTCCGGCAAAACGTTCGGCTCACCGAATGCAACGAACGCGGATAATATATTTATCGCCGCGCCCCCGTGCATGCGCGCGGGACGACGATCGCGGATAGTTTTTGACTCGCAACGGCTCGCTACTTTCAGAACGGCGATATCAGCACCGCGATATCAGGGCACGTCCTGTGTGGCGCGGGGTGCGTGCTCCGAGTGCTTCCCCGGGATTAGTCGTGGAAATACATACCAATCCCCATTTTGCACGGAAGGAAACGGGAAACAATCAAGATAACCATTTTCCCCGTGGATGGACTTGTCCTCAATAAAAAAAAAAAAAAGAAAAACTTCTCTTTTCACCGGACGTATTTACTTGTCTTTTTTATATCTCTATATATGTATATAAAAATATCTCGTATTTATATTTCTATAAATATATTTGTATAAAATATATATGAGATGTTTCCTCGTGACGTAGAAGTTTGATTTGATGAGGAAAATTTGCGGCAAAAATTCTTAAACGCGACTGACTGATTTCGAAGATTAATTAACAATCTCGCAGAAAATAAAGGACAGTCGCATTCGGACAGCAACATTTCGCGTCACTGAAACTGGAATGGTAACGTAAAAGTCAAATTTTCTCAAAATTCTTACGGAGATAAGACACTAACTTTTCTCAAGTTTCTTAAATAAATGTCGTGTCGAAGCGACGAGTAATAATCGACAAGACACCGACGAGAGGACTTTGATAACGCAAATAAGTTAGAAAACCAACAAGACACACTTGATTTTTCACAAAACAAGTCACAAAATCGAGCTCTTCGAGATTGTCGAGAACGTCGTGAAGTCGAGTGGAAATCGAGCGACATTTTTTTTTTCCATCGTTTAACAAAATACACAACTAGTTATAGTTTTTTTTCATGAATGTTTGAAACACGGACACAGCGATCTGTCACACAATCCGTCACCCTTGTATGGCCTATAACGTTAGGAAAGAGATAGCGAACCCGATGTGTCATAGGAAAAAAAAAAAAAAAAAAACAGGGACCTGCATTGAGGAGGAAAAAAAATCATCTCAGAGAATCATCATTACGATATGCTAGATTTTCGCGCGCGTGTTCTTTGATTGACAGCTTGATTTTTTCGTCCTCAAAAATCCTCCCTGCCTCCCCCCCTTCCGATGGACTAACCGCGTTCAGGCGTCATGGAATACATTGGGCATTTTAAACCACGTTTATAAAGTTATATAGCTACAAACACCAAGTAATATATACAAATATGTATATATATACATACATGCACATATGTATTTGTATATATGCAGATTCTAAGAAATGCAAATATATATATATATATATATATAAACACATAAATATATATATATGACGATAATATTATATATATATATATATAAAAATATATTTAATGAATGTTCCTATATTTATACTCTAAGTACATATTAAGTGTATTATATAATTGATATTCGATGGCGATTTCAGGTTTTTACCAAAAACTTAAATGTCTGTTTAGATAGTAGCTATCGGATATAAAAAAAAAAAAAAAAAACACACACACACACTAGAATTAAAATATACCGCTGGAAGAGCGCGAGAAAGAGCCGGGAGTGTGAGGAGGAGTGAGAAGGATAGAAACAGAGAGAGAGAGAGAGAGAGAGAGAGAAAAAAAATAGAAAATAGGTTGTGGTAAGCGAGGCGACAAATGTCAGAGAATCCTCAGAAATAGAGAAGGAGGAAAAGAAACGCGAGAGAGATAACAAGTATTAGAGAGGACACACTTTTTAGGTGAAAACGTACACTACAAACGGGTTTGCATGTGTCGACGGCGAGGCGAGGGTCTTCCTATACTGACTGAACGATCAGATGTGATATACGCATAAGGATTAATTATTTAACTCTAATCGTATATATATATATATATGTAATTAATATTAATGGTTATGATATATATATGTATATATATATAAGTATATATATATATATATATACATTATATCTATATATTGTGTATAGGTAGATAGGAACATATATATACAATGTTTTTAATGGTTTATCTATGTTCCGAGGATATATGCTAAGTGTATTTATATATATATATATATATATATATATATATATATATATATATATATATATATATATATATATATATATATAAAGAGAAGGTCTCTCGCCGTTAATGTTTGATCGATAGAGACCTGTCCGGCTATAAGCGAGTAAATTTCCAATTCACGCCAGAAAATCCTCCATTGCGTATTTTCGCGCGCTTCTCTCTCGGAAGAGGGTTGTTTTCCGAGGTTGTTGTATAATGTAGACAAAATCGTGGCCAATATGATTTGTATACATACCGTTTTGCAGCGAATGAGAGTCGCGTTGGTGAATTCGCGCGTCTCGAAAATTGTTGAACGAAACGAACAACAAGACGTCGCAGTAGTATTAATAAATTACAGGAAATTCAACGTCATTGCAAAAGGTCGGCAACGCGCCGTTTGTTAATTTTATCGCGACGTGCATTTGATTTGGAATTTTTCCAGAGAGAAAAAGAAGGGAGGGAAGGAGAACAGACTTATTTGTAATGAGACATTTTTTCGCTTCTCTATTTTTTAATCTATTCTCAGGAAAAAAAAAATAAGTATATACATAGCAGACCTTCTCTTAATTGTAAAAGGTATTTTATACGAGATAAAAAAACAAAAATTCATCTATATATATATCTTTTGATACGCACACGTTAAATTTCAAAGTAATACAAACCGCGACGGATTTTTTTAGTCAATTGTAAGTGCGCTTTTGCTCAATAACTAAATCTACAAAAGAAAAAAAAAAAGAAAAGAAAGAAAGAAACGTGAGGATTTTGATTTGAACCATTTTGTCGCGGGAGAGACTTGACAAGCAAAAAAAAAAAAAAGAGAGAGATACCTGAGAGATCTTTCTCTCTCCGAGACATTCGAGAAGAAATTCCTCCGTGTGGTAGAAAAAAAAAAACGTCGAACAAACTCGCGAAATCAGAGAGGCGCGAAATTAGGCAATGCAGGCTCTTCTCTCGCGAATTCGGCCAGCTGGCTCGTAAGATTCGCTGAAGAAAAAAAATAAAAAAAAACCAAACAAACAAAGCGGGGGAAGGGGGAACTTTCGGGAGTGTTTCGATTTTCACGCGTTCCGTGCAATAACAGTTTGCTCAATCCTCGGTGTCCGTCGGCCCGTCCGTACGGAACGACTACTCGTAGGTTATACAAAAGAGAAAAAAAAAAGCACAAAAAGAACAAAACTAGAAGAAAACGAACGAAAAAGACGTGTTGGGGAGCGTTGAATTAACACACACACACATACACACAGACAGACAGACACACACACACACACACACATACGTGTGTGTGTGTGTGTGTGTCTAGGACACAAGGCAACATTAGTAGAAAGTAGTAAGAAAAAAAAAAAGCTCGACTTGTTGTAGTAGCCAGACATTTTTCGAAACCTAATTAGCCGAAAAAAAAAAAACGAAAAAAACTCTTTATCTCCTTTTTCGAAACTTCCTTCGAATCTTTCTCGGTGTCTTCGGTGTCTATTCTAAAGAGATTTAAAGTAAAAAAAAAAAATAAATATATATATATATATAAATAATAAAAGCGAAAAAGTTATAAGCGTTTTTAGAGCCTTGATCTCTGTGTAATAGCCAAGCCTAAGGAAATCCGGAATCTTTTTTTTTTTCTGTCATCGTCGTGATTGCAAAAGAGGTAGAGGGGAAGATTTGTTGCATTAAAGGAGAACGAAAATAGTTCGGATAACATGATGGCTCTTCTGCGATTTTCAGCAAAATTAGTCGCACGCGAACGTAAACGTTAAGTCCACGTCTGCCACTACTCCAGCAATAATATATGATAGAGCGTTGCTGTTACTTCCTCTTTAAACACCGCGCCGCGTTCGTTCATCGTTCGATCAGCTGATCGGGGGAGGTGGGCGAAGGGCGGGTTCTGTTTTCGTTGGAAAAAGTGAATAAAATATTTTACACGTATATTTGTTATATATATATATATATATCGCTTTCGTGTTTTTCATTTCGCGCGCCAGAAAATCTCTACACAAGTGTTCGAAATTCGCTCGTCGGGTAACTTTGCTGAAACGATCAAACGCGCGGTACAGGGAAAAGCTCGCGAGCTCAACGCGAGATAAATACAAAATACGGAGAGAATCTTCTGTTGTTTTTTTTTCTTTTTTTTTTTTTGAGAAAAAAACGAAAGTCGATTTTGCAATCACTTCGCGAGGAGAAACTAAACTAAGTCGTGGCCATACTATCGTGTAATAATTGTTTGTCGTACCTACTGTTAGACGATTATTAATTGTAATTTGAGATAACTAGCGTAATTTTAACGATAATCTAAACCGTAAAAGAGCGGCGAGACGCGAACGCGCGCGCGCGCGCGAAATCCGCGCGCGGAGGAGCGTCCGCGTCCCGCCACTTCCTCCCCCCGCGTATGTGGATGTTAGAGATATTTTTCAACTTGTACTAAATGTGATAAATCGATGAATTGACAATGAGCAATCTAACTGTAATATATAAATATTATTTATATATATGTGTATATATATATATATATATATATGTGTGTGTATATATACATATATATTGCATAAATAAATTATATACATAAACACGAGAAATATTCTATATACATAATATCGAGCGCGATAGTACGCACGCGCGCGCGCAAATATTATGTATAAATTATATACATTATACATGTCTGTGTCGTACAAGCCGTAATTAGGATTTACTGTAGCTAGTACGTGTCAGCTTGTTAAACTGAACATACTCGTAAAATGGCAGATGGCAGAATGAACGCGTTTTCACGCGCTCGTGAGGTAAGGAAAGAAGAGAGAGAATGAGAGAGAGAGAGAGAAAGAGAGTGCGTGTAAGAGAGAAACAAGTGCGCGCGGAAGGTGTCGAGAGAAAAAGAGAGAGAGAGAGAGAGAGAGAGAGAGAGAGTGAGAGTAATAATTATCATATGCCGTCTCGGAAATCTGTCCACGAATTTTCCATTGACGCTGGGCGCTGTCGTGCCAAGAGAGAGAAGTGTCCGCGCGACTCTCTTTGGCTTTTTTGGTTCAACCGACTAATTGCATAATTAAGAGAAGCGACACGCGTCGAAACGATGTTTCACCTTAGCGCGCATCGGCGAATTCGCGTTGCTAAAAAAAAACGCATACACAGAGTTTGCAAAACGGAAACAAGTGAACGAGAAAAATTGTCGTCGCCAGATCGTAATAGGAATCTTTTTTTTGACATTATGAAAAGTAGCAACGTTGTCTCGTTATTTTACCAAGAATTGCAAACAATTGTAATACATGCGTACTCGTTTTTCGAAATGTAAACTATACGTTTCAGATTTTTTCACGTAAAAAAACCAAATATATAATTCTCAAAAAATAATCTCCACAGGGAATAAACTCTTGCGTTGTGTTGGAAAATTTGTTATCCGCAATTTCGCGACGAATAAGCCGCATAAGCCACACGTTTACTTCGAGAGAGAGAGAGAGAGAGAGAAAAAAAAATGCGTTCGATACATTGTATATTACAAACGGCCGTTGGTACAAAAAAAAAAAACAAGACAAAAGCGCGAATCTCACACACGAATCCGATCAGCGACCGACCGATCGACCGAAGCTGGATCGATCGATCGATCGACCAAAGCTCCGAAACAAACGAACTAAATGAAGACGACGAATTTTAATTAATGTAGCGTTTTTGCGAGAGCGCGGCGCCCTACGTCATTGGTGACGCTTTAAAAAAAAAAAAAAGGAAAAAAAAAAGAAAAAAAAGAATAACGGAGAAATATATTAAAAGTATTGTGTGAAAAATATAAGCACATCACTATTATACCGGTATATATTATATATACATTGTAACCGATTGTTGTCTACGATATATAATGTTATTTTTCTAATTCATATTCAATTGTTATTGTTGAGCGAGCGAGGGAGAGCGCGAAGGATGAATGGGGGAACGAGTGAATACAATGAATAACGACGAGAGGAAGAAAGGAGAACGAGACGCGGAGGAGAGCAAGAAGAGAGAAAGAGAGAGGAGGAGGGAAAAGTGTATTGAAAGATTATCGCGTGTGAATGCGGAGGATGAGAGAAACCCAAAAAAAAAAAAAAAAAAAAGAAAAAAAAACAGAAGCACATCGAATACTTAAGCGCGAATAATGTATTCGACCAGGATAAGAGTATGTATCTCTCTTGTACACTTTCCATTTCCATTTGCTTCCCTTTCGAAAACACACACATATACCATACATACATCATCACGTACAACGAGATTCTATGTCTTTCCCAAGTGTGTTTTTGGCAGCTCGATTCTTATATACAAAAAAAAAATAAAAAATAAAAATTGTCGTAATTGCGAAATAAATGTTATAAATTCCATATTTTTAATATCGATTGTACATACGGTCGAGGAGTCTCAAACGCGCCCTCTCGATATGTTATTTAAAAAAAATTACATATTAGAGTATATATATTTTTTTGATTAAACTTCAACTTTTTATTGTGTCGCGCGTATATTTTTCCGCTTTATCTTTTCTCCGACTTGAGAAACTGTAATTTTTCACAAATTTACTTGGCGTTTCTCTTCTCGACAAAAAAATTACGATCCGAGAGAGATCGACATATTATATAAACTCACTTGAAGAAAAAAGAAAAAAAAATCGCATATTGTTTCGTCTGTTAATAAAAATTCTTGCTGGAAAAATGCGACGAAAATTCCTCATCTTGGCGCTTTGAAACTTCGCGACCCCGACTTTTAGTGGTAGTTTACAGGTGGAGGTGTTCTCGTCTGCGAGACCGCCGAATCGGACCACTTGCGTGGTCCCAGTTTTTTCGTTTTTTCGTTTTTTTTTTTTTTTCTGGTCTTTTATTTTCGTCCTCCGCGCGCAGTTTGTCGTGTGCCCCCGCCCCTCTCTTTTGGATTCATCCACCGTGAAATTTTTCCGCGCGGAAATCGCGCGTGGCGGCGGGACGGAGCGCAAGTGGTGGTGGTGCGCGATTAGTGCGACGGTGCGCCGGTCGTCTGTGATATATTACATACAAAAGTCGCGAGCGCACACACAAGTATTGTATTTTTTGTAAGGCTCACGTATGCCACGCAGATTGTGATAATTCGAGTTCGCGGCGTCGTTCTTCGTATTCTCTCGAAAATGAACGACGGACCGGCGCGCCCGATGCGACTCGCGCGCGCGAAACGGCGATTTGGCGGAAATCTTTTTTTTTTTGTTTTTTTTTTTGTTTTTTATTTCTCTCTGATCTGTTGCCGTAACTTTCGGACCCCCCCAATTCCGTTCACTTTTCGGGCAATCCAAAACGGCCGTGTCGATCGCGAATCGTGTGTGTCGTTCGATGTCTCCGAAACGAAATTTCCGCTCGTTTCGATTTGAATTTCCGATCGTTTGCTTTCGGGAATAATTTTTGTGACAAGGAAAAGTGACAACGTCACCTCGGACGGAGATATCGAAACGACCTCCATTGAATTCCGAGACGGCGATCGTTTATTTTTTTCTAATGTACGTAAGAGGAAAAGTGACAAAAAAAAAACAGACGGAATTATTCCGGGAGTTACACAATAGATGGCCATTACGTGACTTTCCGATTCCACTCGGAAATGATTGCGACTCTTTTTCAATCGTTTTTTTTTTTCTCCTCGTTCTTCCTCGAAAGAAAACGAACGCGGATCGAAAAATTATTCCGGATCGGAATTGATTGGCGAAAAAAGTTACATCTGATTCCGAGTGTGAATGAGAGACTTATTGTTTCAACTGCGCGCGAGGGAAAATGAAAACGTTTTTTTTTTTTCTTTTTTTAAATTCTCCGACTAAGCTTCGATAGTTTTTAAAGGATTTTCAAACTGTGACACATTACTCGACAGTCCTCGCTGTATATATTTAAATTGAACCGAGGAAGGTACCTTCGGGATCGCTTCGGGATATGTTTGCTTGTTTCTTTTTTTTTGTTTTTTTTTTTTTCTTAATAAATATTGGACGACATGTATAAATTTTAATCCAATCTACTGCGAGTGCGTGGATAGATTCTCTTCGAATTTTTGCGAGGCGCGACATTTTTTTACGCGCCGGGGAAGCATAGCGAAATAATTTCATTTTGTCTCTGGGGGAAAAAAGTAACAGAGTCGTAGTGCGTACATACGAAAGATATCTTGTTCCTTTATTTTCTCGTTTTTCGAACCGTCGAAAGATTTTTGTTGAATATATATTTCGTACAGATTTACGCATTAGGTTCGTAGGTTGTTTTCTTTTTTTTTTTCTTTCAATTAGATATTGTTGTTCGATCGAAGCGAATCATCGCCGAGTCTCCAAAGAGAATAATCAATTAACGCAGTGATTTGGGGAGGCGAGTGGTAATTGCTCGAGCTTTTGCCCGCATATTTTCAAATTAAACAGAGAGAAACTCTAGAAATTTATATCGCGAATTACGCCCTCGCGAAGATATAAGTCGACCATCTCTAACGCTCGTGTAACTTTGAAGTCACACGATATTTTTTTTTAATCCAATTTTATTTTTAATAACCACAACGTGGCATCCTCGTCACCGTAACTACGGAAATTGCTCGTCTCGATTGTCGAAAAAAAAAAAAATGTTCCAAACTTGTAAATCCATTGTTTATATATCTGGAAATTAATACTTTTGCTAGTTTCACACACATTTTTTTTTTTTTTTTTATATTTATAAATTCGGGTTAGAGAAGGTGTTGACACACATCCGGAGAGAAAAGTCTATTATTGCGAGCAGCAAGAAAAATCCACTGAATTTTTCGTCTCGTCGACAAAAAACGTTTCGTCGTTTTGGCGAATCGAAACATTCAATAGGCTCGAATTTTTCTCGCTGCCCAATGTGATAACTTCTCGCCGTTCTAGCAAATCTCTTTTTTTTTTTTTTCCGTGATACGTCACTCGTCAAGAACAAGTTGCTTTTACACACACACACGCGCGTGTGTATCGGCGTATATTTACAATAACCACCAAAACGTGCAAAACCGCAATTAATTCCGGGTTTATAACACACTCGCGTTATTTGTCCCACATACATTCGGGTGATATTTTCGCGACTTTAAAGCCCGCGATCGCGACTTATCTCGAAAAGTAAACGAGAAAACACACAAGAGAAACTTTACGTTGGATTATTAAAGTTATTTAGTTGCAAAAAAAAAAAAAAAAAAAAAAAAGAAGGGGGCTCTAAAACGAGCCCGCGCACGAGTTCTCGTGCTCGCCGATCATTAATCTCGCAATTTAAATCCCTCATCGATCCCCCCCCCTCCCGCCTTATATATAAAACTGTGAAAGTTTTTATTCTCGTATGCGGACGCAACAAACGCGCGCGAGTGTTTTCCGCGACAATTGAGGCAACGCGCGCAATATCACGCCGGATGTGTGTAAAAGGTGATGTTTAATAAATAAAGCTCTTAGAACGCAATTTGAAACGACTCTACGCGCGGTATCGCGGTTCTGTACGTACTGTATGCACATAGTTTGGGATATATATTGTCCTCCACCGATTTCGCGCGCGTGTGAAAATTTTACGAACTCGAAAACCGCGAAATATTCCATCGGGGGCAATATCCCCCGCGCTCGATCGCGCAATGACCATTCCGAAACCCTATCGAAATAACAATAGTTTAAAAATTCTCGCAACTTCCGCCGGATAGGTGTAAAAGCTCGAGTTTTTTTTTCAAAATCTATTTCGTCGAGAGAAAATAGAAAAAAAAAAAAAAAAAAAAAACGCCCCGGGGCATCAAAAATTAACGAAATACAATTTAAAAAAAAAAAAAAAAAAAAAAAAAAACGCTCGCGCGTGCATCATACATGTACGTATATACATATAGAAGAAAAAAACAAAATAAAAATCTGTTTGCCGACTCGGCGACAACGAAAAATTCGATTCGATCGATTTGATTCTCCGAATCCGAACACGTTCAACGGATCTATATGCGTTAGTTGTGTAATTACGCGACGCGTTTATGTGATATATATATATATATATACATATATATATATATATATATATAATTGTAATCTGTGCGATGAGAGAGCGGTGCGTGTGTGTGTGTGCGTGCGTGCGTGCGTGCGCGTATGTTGAATTTTTGTTGGCGTCCGCGTGACCAGCCAAAAGAGCTGGACTGTAAGTCGTGTAATCAAGAGTTGTGGCTGTAAGGCAACTTTATTAACGTCGACGAGAGAGAAAGAGAGAGAGAGAGAGAGAGAGAGAGAGAAAGAAAGAGAGATAATGACGGGATGATGGGATGATGATGATGATAATGATGATGATGATGATTGGACGTCTGTGGTGCAGTGATAATCGTTATTGCTATCTTATAACGTTTAATGTATATCAGTGTCGTGCAACAAAAGAAAAATAAGAAAAAAAAAGAGCGATCTCGACGCTCCTTCGGTGTTGTGGGTATGCATACTCGTTCCTAGCAACTCGTATGACAATTACTATTCGATAACTACTCATAACAATTGCATTGATCTACTTTACTCTATATATACGTACACTTTAAAGATAAATAAATAACATTCTGTCCAAATCTCATCCACGCTCTTTTGAGCGTCTCGCTGTAAATCTATTTCTCCCTTCGAGTATCTCTACACACACCAAATCTCTTTGCACCACCTTCTCTTGTTCAATAAAAAAAAAACAAAAAAAAAAAAACAAAAAAACAAAAATTTAAAAATCGGAAGAAGTTGAAGTTATTGTATTCCCCAGCGGAAATGATCGAGAAGTCGTTGCAAAACGACAAAATCTCCATCCAACGAGCCACAAAGGATATGCGGAAAAGAAAAAACGACGGCGAACATCTGGAGAAGCAACTGGCATCATCTTTTTTTATTATTTCGTCGCGAACGACGGGACGTCGCGTTACATGCGTCACTTTCATTCATTCTCTTTTGCACGTTCGAGTGCTCGGATATTTACTTTCAGTTTTATACTTTGTTTTTTTTTTTTTTTTTTTTCCAGACGCAAAGCGCGTTCGTGCGACCTCCGCACTTCTACAATCTATCGGCGTTACTCGCCGATCCCGTCTTCTACGCATCTCATTCTTATTTGTCCAGCAGTGAGAAGCTGTTAAAATATCTAGTCTAACGTTGCCGCGCAACGAATCTGCAAATGTGTTTTTTTACTGACTTAAAACGTAACGAGGAGAGATTATACATTTGTTCCCTACCTACCGCGCTAGCGAAAGCTGCCTAAGAATCTAGAGAGATGGTTACATTTGGCGCTAAATGCAAGTATGTAGAGTTTAGATACATTCCTCAAAAATGTGTTGTGTTATAAATATCTTTCTTTCTGTGTCAACGCGCCGCGTACGGCGTTATTTATTGTTTCAAACTGGCAGATACGTATATATATATATATATATACATATTATATATATATATATTTTGTAATATGTGTAAACGTGGCTCGTAGTGTGTACGTCGGATCTCTGGTTCCACGGTTGAAAATGGGAGATGTTGCGAATCGATATCGGTGTGACTAAGCGCGTGAAACATGACTAGCTTGAAACGGCGATTCCGCGTGAATCCGCGGCGCGCGTTACAAATATTCCGACGATTAATTGCCGCGTACGGTACCGCACACACATTTTGTTTTGCATCTGCAATTTGTTTCGCGTACGCAACAATGATTCCCCCGGTCTCTCTCGGAGAGAGACCATGGGGAGAGAGAGAGAGAGAGAGAGAGCGTCCCAAATTGCGCCGCACCTGAATGCGGTATAATATGCGCGTACCTATATCCACTTACAAATCGCGAGCCACGTTGACACGCGAGGAATATAGAAGACTTTGAAACGGCTCAACAGTTGTTATTAAATTCTCGATCGAGATCCTCTCTTTCCATTTGACAAACGATTGGAGATAAACGGATCTTTTTCTTTTTTTTTCAAAAACCGATAGAAAAATAGTTTTTTTTTTTTTTTTTTTTGTCTATCACTTCGAGAACGTCGGAATGCTCGGGAAATTTGCTCGATAAACACAATACAACGTCGTCGAGATTACACAGCGCGTTACGCGCAGAGAAACATCGGATAATATCTTTATTGCGCTGCGGTGGTTTTTCTCTTTACGTAATCAAAATAACCACTCTGTTAATATCTCGTCTGCGTTGCGAGACAATTTAAAAATGCATTTTTCCTTCAACTCCAATTTAACGAAAAAAAATATATATGTATATATCGAAATCGCAAGGATAACACGTTTCACTTCTATCACATAATATATTTTTTCGATCTTTGACAAACGAAAAATTAATATGCGATTTAAAGAAAAGGTAATAAGGCAATTAAGAGCCGCGATAGGAGATACTTACATCGTAATATAGTATCTTAAAATATATCTACTACGTTATATAATGTAACAAATATAGAAACTGGTACGATGGCTCTTTTGGTTTCAAACCGTCGATAGAAAAATAATACGGCCGATATATAAGAGCCATGAAACGTCGGACGCAAAATATTCAAAGTAAATTGCACAAATTTTAATTAAATTCAATCATTCGAAAGTCTACAATCGAACTTGTATCTCGTGCGCAGAAAAATTGATTATATTATAATACGATATCGTAATATAATATATATATATATATTGCAATATAATAATAATAATGTGCTTTATTATTAAAAATTAGTCGATTTGCGTCAATTGATAATAGTTTGCGATAATAAATCTAATATATTTTTATATATATATATATATATAATTTATGCACCATGTTTTCAATCTTATTAACTTTCCTTTTTTTTTAATTAGTTTTTATTTAATATATATATATATATATATCTTACAAAAGCTACTAGAGTCACGTTATTTTTTTTCTTTCTTTTTAAATCTGTTTTCAACTCAATGTGTTGCAATTACACACAGGCCACAACAATATTATATAGACAATATAGACTTAATAGAGAGATTTCATCTCCTTGTTTGTATAAAAACACACTAATTTGACGGCGTATTTCACACGTAACGAACATGAGATAAATGACAACAGAGATTCAGAAAATGGAGAGATACAAATTGCAGAACGTAACAATGAATTATGTTAAACTACGAGTAATGCGCTAAAACGCGGACGTGTGTCGCGCGCACAATACGTATATATATATGTGTGTAAGATACATATATATTGTATTGTTCTCAAAGATACTATGCCATAATTGTGTCATGGTAGATGCAACACATACTCAAATATATCTTGTTATATACATACGGTATGTATTATAGAGATTCTTACCACGTATGGAGATAGTTTCTTATTTTTTTTTAAAAAAAAAGCTCAATTTTTTCTTCTTTAATTTTCTTATAAAAATACTCGCGCGTGGGGATGCATTTACGTTTCTACCTACAATCGGACCTTCAGCTCCTCCATTCTCTGCTTTATTCTTCTTCGCATCTCCTTGTACCTAAAATTAAAACAAAAACAAAAAATAAAATAAAATAGAATATAGAATTTTTTATTGTCAAGATTGTCGCGATATTGTTATTATTTATTTGTTACGTACTTCTCTTTCAAGAGAAGAATCTGACGCTCCTCTTCGTAGTGGTAGCGCTGCAGTATGCCCTGGCACTCCGCTAGGGACAGATTGAGGAATTGCGCGACGTCCGAACTGATCTCGGGCGTGGACAGTTTGTCGACCAAAAACAAACGCGCAATGTTCTCGTGCGGACCCAAAACCACTCTGACCTCCAAGGGATACTCGTCGTCTCTCAGTCTCCTTTGTTCTGGGAAACACACAGAGATCGCACGTAGCGGAACAAGATACGATCGCGGGTCAAGCTTCGATCTTCTACAAATCATCGCGAAACTCTTACCACCATTGTCGCGCACTACGAACAACGCGAAGTTGTCGGACTTCGCGTCGACTTTGTATTTGTCCAGCATGAGATTAATGACCTCCTGAGTGTTAACCAGACTCGTCACCCAAACCGACATCTGCGAGCCGTGCGGCGGCGTGAAGAAACTGGTCTCTCGATTGTAAAAGTGACCGTTGATAGAGCAACGACGTCGCAATCGACTTCGCGATTGACGCCTGCCTCCCGGACGTCGTCTGATCGCGGTTGAACCTTGCTTGCGACGCAGAACGACGCCATCCAGCTGAAGCGAGAAAGACAAAGATCGTGCGTTTGAAAAAATGTTTTCTATCGATTGTTTGCGGATGATACGATTACCTCTAATCCGCTGTCCGTGGACATCGTCATGTTGTCGTCCTCCCTGAACTGCAGAGAATTGACCGAGTCCGTGTCGCTGTCGGTTCTGTGTCTCTGGAGACAGTCAGGACCGGACAGCGATCGGTTCAGACCCTTCTCGATCCAGCTGTCGTCGGTGCTGATCGACCTGTTCCCGACCGAGTTTTTGTCCAGATTGTCGAAGTATTCTACTCTTCGAAGCGTGCCATTTCGATTAGAAGCTCCTAAATTGTAGACAGGCGTGTCTGTACTGGAAGAACTACCTATGCTGTGCGTCGGCGTGCTGTGTAAGCTGCTGTCGTCCCGGCTGGTGGTCTGGTGATTGGGACTGCTGGTTTCCGAGTTGTCGCGAGAATCCGACCGGTCGAGACTCGATTGGGACGAGAGCGGCGGCGTGTCGCCAACGCTGGATTGCGAACTCATAGACGGAAGATTCTCGGGCATCGTCTGATACAACTTGTTACCGTCCTCGACCTTTCGTTCCACCTGCAATCAGGCGCACGTTCGAGGGTCACAAACGTTTTGTCTTGTCTCATTCAAAAGCAATATTGCGGCAGAAAGAAAACAAAACCTGTAGAAGCTCATCCAGCTCGTCCCACTCCATATTCTTGACGTCCAGTTTCATGGGCAAGGTGAGACTCTTCAAGTGATCGGGTGACGTTGGAGACTTCGCGTTAGTTTCCGCGTTGTTGTCCGATGCGCTTTTGGCGTGCAACTCATCGTCCACTTTGTCCTCGTCCTCAATATCCTGCATTCAGGATTCAAAACAACGAATGCATCGCGACAACATCAGACTCAGGTAAGACCGCAAGTAAAATCTAAAAAAAACAAACCTCAGAAACGCTGCGTCTGCACGAATTTCTGTTCCGCGCGGTAACCACCGTGCGTTGATCGTCATCCTCCTTCAGATGAATAACACCGCGAACTCCCCAATAAATTCTTAACGCGCCTTCTAGTATCAGTCGTCCGTTGACCTGTTTTTTTTTTAATCGTCACAATCATCAAACGTTAACTTTTGTTGTTATATATTGAAGTTTGATCTTATAGACAGGTGTTTTAAAAACTGTTTTTCACCTCACGACTTCGAATTCCTCCGCTTTTGCCCTCGTAATACTGGTTGAAAACCTTCAGTTTCGATTCCAAGTGCGATCTATGAAAAAACGTGACATTTAGAAAATCGTTTCTCGGTAATTTGTTTCAATAATAAAATATTGATCAGCAAATTTTCCTCGCGTTTTTTTTTTTTTTTTACCTTGGTAGCGACGATCGATTTTCTTTTTTCCCAAAACTTGTATGGGACTCTACTCTCGTGCCATGGCCGAACAGTTGAGGTCCAAATAGCGCTCCGTAACAAGGGACGTGACAATAAGGCACGCCTTTGTGCTGATGCGACAAAACACAAATTCATATAATTTACAATTCGTTATTTTTTCTACATTACATCATACTGTTGTGGTTTTTAATCACCTCTGCGTGCTGTCCTGGATTTAATCGCTTCCCGCACTCCTCGCATCGCAAACATTCTGGATGCCAATCGTATCCCAGGGACTGTTTGCGTTCAGCTACAGAATAATAATGTGTATTTTCATGATGCAGTTATTTATTGTTTAACAATATACAAGAAGAATAAGTTTTACCTCGTGTATTTCTTTGTTAATAAATTTATTATCTTATAAAATCACATATTCAAGATTTCCATTGTTTGTAAAATTAAACGTTGCAATAATATTCGTTCATATAAACACATACAACAATAACTTAAATATTATTATAAACAAATTAATATCTCAAAATGAGCGACGCAACGTGCAAACAATTGGACTTTGCCTGACAAAAGATCAGCTTTCAAATTTTTTCTTCGACGCGAATATAAAATTGCGCGCATTTGAATGCGCGAAATGTCTCGTAATAAAAGCGAATCGCTCGCCGCGCTCCAATTTGCAACATGACAACAAACGTGACAACAACAAAACTCACTTCGTCCAATAAATACTCGGGTTCGACGAGTGTGTCGGAAAAAAAAAAAAAAATCGCGAGAACTCACCGAAATAAACGGGTTTTCCACATTTGTGACACTTCCACATGACGACGAGCGCTGTTCGGGTGCTCGAACGACCAACGGGAGAACAGCGGGAATTGTTTTTTTTTTTCGTCAGATCCTCGAACGATGTTTTAAATCATTTTGTTTACACCCAAAACGGGGGGTTCACTTCGAATCATTGAAAAATGACACGAAACGACACGCGCGATTCACGGACATTGACCACTGGTCCGGAGAGAAGCCTGAGAGAGCGTCCGTGGGCGCGTTTTACGTGGTTCAGCGCCGCGATGCGCACGTTTTTGACGTGAACCGACGGACCCGGTGAACAAACATGATCTCGCCGATTGACTCGGTTCTGTTCCGTACTACGTGCGTGCGCTCGATACGCGACACTGTATATATGCACAGATGCAACATATATCTAACACGGTTTAGAGTTCTCAGTTAATACAAAAATAACAATAAACTTAGACAAGCTACACAACAAACTGTGTCACTAAATGATAACGATGATTATTAAACAAATTATTGTGAATTGAGTTTCATTATCAGATACACACACATACAAATATGTATCTCTAAAACTACATACGTATATTATTAAAAAATTAAATAAACTATAAATAAAAACATAACTTTATATATATGTATATCTCTGTACATATGTAATAGCTTTTGTAAATGTGTGAACTTATGAAATATCAAATACACTAATAGAATTACAAAGAGACTGCGTCAACATCTGTCATAAATTTTTATTTCTAATTCTTAAATTAAAAACCAGATACCTCGATATTCTTATATACTAGAGTTTTCGCAAAAACAATAAAAAAATTTGTAACAATATCTGTGCTTTAATTTTTCTTTTCTTGCACTTCCATTTCGTCTAAACGTTTCTTATCAGCTGTTACATTGATCTCTCGAATAAAGTCATTCATTTCTTCAAGTGTCTGTTTGCTCAGTATCGGATAGTAATTCTGTTTAATTTTTAACACATATTTGTCGAAATATTCCGGTTGATTGACGTAGTAAAACACACCCACGGGAAACGATATGTACATAAACATCTTGGCCACTTCCAGTGTCCAACCCATTTTTCAAGTACCTAAGTGAGAAAGAGAATATTATTTTACAAGTTTTCTGAATGTTGTTGTTTAGTTTACACGATTTCAACAGAATCAATCGCATATGACCATTTGCAATTATTTATTTGAATATCAATTTAATCGTAACATTCTAAGATTTCATTACATATCCAACTGATTCAGATTGTTTTTAATTAAATCGAGAAAAATAATAAAAAAACAAACAAACGTTAGTACGTATTAACAGTCACGTATAATTTTGTTGCGCAAATCTATCTCAATGGTTTTGTGTCAATTATTTCTACACACTCTTCTTAAATATCGCAATGATTTTGTAAACTACACACATGTGACAATTTATTTGCAAACAGAAATTATCGTTCGTTATTTGCACAACTGACGAAAGAATTCAAAATTTTTCGGCGTTGAGAATTGATAATTATTTAATTTGAAAACGCACAAATTGCGAAAAAACTTAACAATTACACCAGACGTTTAACAGAAGAGAAACAACGGACTGTCAGAAGTCACCTGAAAGAAACGCGTTTGGGGTTAGATTGTTCTGACGTAAGAGTACAGATTGTTGTAAATGTAAAATCTTTTTTTACCGACCGCAGAGCATCAAAACTGCCTACTTTATCGTAGAGCGTTAGAACTTCCTTCCTTACCGACCGCAGAGCGTCAAAACTTTCTTCTCTACCATAGAGCGTTAACTTCTTTCTTTACCGACCGTAGCATCAAACTTCCTTCTTTACCGACCGCAGAGCGTCAAAACTTCCTTTTCTATCATAGAGCGTTAACTTCTTTCTTTACCGACCGTAGCATCAAACTTTCTTCTTTACCGTCGCGCGCGACTTGAGGATTGGTCTCACAGATGGCGCTCGCAAACAATCGCGTAGGCCGCGTCTCTCCGAACGTTGTCCAATCGGCGCGAACACACATCGGAATTGTCACTCCCGTCTGTATTTACATACGTGCTCTATGGTTACCGCAACACTGTCATTGTCCTGTTCGGTCTCTCGTCTTATCAACTTGTATATTTAATTTTTCGTGAGGAGGAAATGATGTCGACGCTCGACGAGACCGAGGTGAGTCGTTTGTAGAAACGATAAGCCGAAACGTTGTCGCGGCTCCTTCGAGCCGCATCCGTTCCACGACAAAAACGACAAAATGGAAGCGGACTACCAGCCGACGATGAGTCCATCGCGTACACTAACAGGTGAGCTGGCTGATCATCTCTGTGTGTGACGTCGCGATTGTTGACGGTACACATCGCGATCGGTGTCACACGTATAAATGCGCAATATAAATTTATTATCGTTTTATTTAACAACAAACATAAACGAGTGACATTACGTTTGTCGCGTATATATATATGTATGTATGTAATATCTATGTATATTTGTTATCTCGCGCTGCTCTTTTAGTTGCGATACGTTATCTGCTTTGATAAAGATCACTAGTCCGTATTGGTAAACAAATATGGCATATAACGGATTATTTTGGTAACATTATTTCCTAAGATAAGAGTATGTACTTTTTCCCCGGTAAACTGATAAATGCAGTTTTTCTAGAAAAAAATTTTGTTACAATATGTAGAAAGATTTATATAAAAAATATATTCCAACATGAAACGAAATATATAATAAATATAATAAGAAAAATGTAGCCTCTATAAAAATATGTATATATTATATGGAAAAATGTATGTTTAGAAAAATCGTTTTTGTATAAAATTTTATTAAATAAAATACATATTAATATCCTAGAAAACATGATAATACAAAGTAATCTGTTATACTATGTTGTATAAATATTGTTATGAACAATAGAAAAAGTGAGAAGCGTGCGTGTGCGTAATTTGTTATTGTAAAAACTTTTATCAGGAACGGGCAATGACTGTGAAGATCCGTACCCCAGTTTATCAGATTATCACGACTATGAGCCAAATTTGGAGTTTGACGATACGGAATTACAAACAACTTCAAACAACGGTATAATTCTTAACAATTGCTTTATTTAAAATATTGTGCACATGTGCTTTTTAAATAATATAAAAGATACAAGTTGTAAATTTTTTTGTCTATAAAAGAACGTGTTTGTTGTACTGTGTAGCTGCACAACTTCTAGAAGAAAAATTGGATCTGGTGAGCAGCAATGTGATCACCGGAATGGATTACTTAGAAAGCCCAGTGAGCGACGGAACTATTGAGGAGAACTTTGAGGAAGCTTTGGTAGATGCTCCAGTTATTGAATCTGGTGTGTGACCTTTTATCTTCTGTTAGTAGCCAGTAAATGTCATGGCATTCTCGGGGCATAGCAGGTGAATTATGTAGAACATTGTACAGCTTGTTTTTATACTGCATGGTGTAAAGGATGAAGTAAGAAAAGGAATGTAACGAATAATGTTTCGCTTTTTTTTAAAGCCTTCTTCTCCTTTTCGAAATAACAATTTACGTATACACGTGTGGCGGGCCCTTGAAGTGGGACAATATTGTTCGTTGTATAACGTGGAACAAAACATGTATATATAATAATCTTTTATATATACAAAAACTTCTGTGAAACAAGCGTTTGCTCTTTGAGAGCTCAAATTGTTTTGCCTCAATAGTGTTTTTAGTTGATGCGAGTTTGTTAAATACACACACACACACACACATACTCACACGCATATGCCTGATACACGCTGAAAAACAATCCTCAAGTAATTTTATGTTACAACAAAAACGTCTCTATTAATGGAACAGCGGAAGATCTGGCTGCTTTGGACGGAGAGCTTGCCGATGAGGAAGACTATCTCGATATATCTAGACATGGAATTGTAGAGGTGGTTGGCGACGACAGTGCCGGTCGTAAACTAATTGTTGTGTCGGCGTGTAAATTACCTCCTATTGGAAAGGAGACCTTTAATCACGCCAAACTACTTAGGTGCGTTGTGAGGATAACGCACACATGATATTCTATTATTTATCATGTCATTTATCTGCGGTATTGTTTTCACAATAACTAGAAGTTATTATATAAAATCTCTCTCTATATATATATATATAATTTTGCTAAATAACATCTTATTTTAATATTTTTGTTTTTTTCATATTAATTAATCAAAAAACTTGTATGTAATAAGAATTAAAGATGCGTATATAATTTTTTACACTCGATTGATATCGAACACACCGATCTTTTATTATTCAATATTTATATAACTCGTGTTTGAATAATATCACAAACAATTTTGTACGCAAAGTTTAATGGAAATTTTTAAACGCTAGGTTCTCTCTTTGCTTTGTTGCAGGTATCTCATGCATACTCTAGACACGTTTGTCGAACAAGATTACAGTCTCGTTTATTTCCATTACGGTCTTACGTCAAAGAATAAACCACCTCTTACTTGGTTGTGGCAAGCGTACAAAGCATTCGATAGAAAATACAAGAAGAATCTCAAGGCTCTTTATCTCGTACATCCCACTAATTTTATTAGGATCGTCTGGCAAATATTTAAACCCGCTATTAGGTATGACGCTTTTTTTCAAACTCATGTCGTCAGTATTAATTCGTGTATCAAAAAAAAAAAAAAGAAATTTACGACGTTTCAACTAAACAACGAGACCTATAACAAATAGTTATTTTAATTAAAACTCATTTTACTTCAAACCGATAACGTAACAAAAATAAACCGTTTCAAATCCTTACCGAGTTCTTCAGATAAATTAAATAACTGTAAACGCAAGATTACATTTATTGTCAATGGGGCATTTTATTCAAAATAATATTCATAAATAATTTTATACATAAATTGCGATTCAATAAGAAAACTTTTCAACTTTGATAAATTCAATGTATAGATTTTGTGTCAAAAAACACGTTACGTATTTTTTGCAGTGTAAAATTTGGACGGAAAATGATGTATGTTAATTATTTAGAGGAGTTGGCGCAGTATGTTAACTTGAATCAATTAATTATACCTCCCGAAGTTATAGAGTAAGTGTTAATGTTTACTCTATTTAAGTAAGATGCGTATTAGATATTTGTAAAAATTTGTGACAACGCTGCGTTAATTGTTTTTAGACATAATGAACAATTACTGTTAAAAAATAAGAAAAATTTACCGTCAAACCCGCCGCAAAGCACGATAGTTACGCCAGTTGGCACAACTCAGTTCGGCGCTAGTCTACAGTTTATAAAGGAAAACAACAACGACGATCCGATACCACCGATTGTGAGGCAGTGCGTGGAATTTCTTGCCACACCTGACGGTATAATATTTCAATTGAAAAAAAAAAAAAAACAAAACCTCATTTTTTTATAAAGAACGGAAAGAGGACACGAGATATGTCATTGTTATTGTTACTTCAGCTCTAGAAACAGAAGGAATATTCAGAAGATCGGCGAACGTTGCGGTAATCAAAGAACTTCAGAACCGTTGCAACCAGGGCTTGCCTATTGATTTTCAAGGAGATCCACATATCGCCGCTGTTCTACTCAAGTCTTTTCTTCGCGAGCTGGACGAACCTCTGATGACTTACGAATTGTACGACGAGATCACGCAGTTTCAAAGTGAGCGTTGTTGTTTTATCTCTCGACTTGATTTTCTTCGCGAACATTTTTGTGTTTTATATTAACGGAATAAATTTTATTTTCTTGTTACTTGCAGCATTGTCGAAGGATGAACGGCCGCGTAAAGTGCAGATACTAATATTGGAAAAGCTACCCGAAGACAACTACCAAGTTCTTAAATACATTGTACAATTTCTGTCAAGAGTACGTAATTTTATAGCGGCCGGCATACACGCAGGTTTCTCTACTAGCTCTATGTTACATCTGTACTTGTATCCTTTCTTCTTCGCAGGTAATGGACCGTAGCGACCTCAACAAGATGACGTCTAGCAATCTCGCGGTCGTATTTGGACCAAATTTAGTTAGAGCGCCGCCCGAGCGCGGAATGTCCCTCTCCGCGATAGGACCTATTAATCAATTCATAGACTTTTTATTTACTTATCAAGATAAGATATTTATTATTTAAAAAAAAAAAAAACGATGAGAGATTGAGAGAAAGAGAGAGAGAGAGAGAGAATGAGCGAGCGAATGAGCGAGGGCCTAATCGTAACATTCTCGAACATTAACACGTACGTGTCCGCACTTTCATTTACCGAAATATTTTTATATATGTATGATACGCCCGATATAACATATAAAACCACTCGATGTTTGTTTATATGTGGATTTGCACAAAATTTTTTTAACAAGTGTAGTTACACAAAAAATTATATATATATGATTTTTTTTCGGATGAGAGAGAGAGAGAGAGAGAAAGAGTAGAATTCGTCCAAATGTATTAGCTGCGCACTGTCGGAAGGCCAGCTTCGGAGAAGGAGAGAGAGAGAGAGAGTAATAGTATATGTATATGTAGAAAAATTACGACCGAATATATAAATACCAAAGATACATGAGAAAAACGTCACGCAGTGTGAGAATTATATCATGTAAGAAGATTATCTAGAAGTAATATTTACTTTGTTTATTTTTTTTTTTATTTTTTAACGAAATATGTAGAGAGGTTCGAAAGAATCCAAGTATTCTCGAGCGTCACGATTGACATTGCGGGATCCGTGGATTGTGATTTTTAATTAACGTCGAATTTAATACGAAAGTTTTAAAAACAACGAAGTAGAATTCTTCTTAGGTTGTACAAATTTTTGTTTTTCTTGTTTACGATCTTTTAAAGTCTCTCTTTAATTGTATTTTATTTCTATTTCTCAATTAAAACACCTGTGTAATAAGACACGTCTGTAAGACGATATCCAAATACTCTCTAAATAAGTTTTAAGAGTATGTGTGTGAGTGCGTGTGTGTGTGTGTGTGTGTGTGTTTACACCAGCTTGTAATTTAGTAATTGTGTCAAGAAACATATAGTGTCGGGTGTAACTATTTGTCTAGGATTCTAGAAAACGCGATTTTTTGCGATACTTCCTCTTATCCTCTTCTATATATGAATATTAAATTATATCTTTATATATATTACAATAATAAAATAATACGAGATAAAAAAAAATTTTAAATCTTATTCTCTAGATAGATAATAAATAAAAGTGACATCTGAGACTATATTTGTTTGTCACATTTTCTAGATTATAAGCTGGTGCGCACACACGCGCGCACATTCTTAGATATCCAAATGAGATAACGCTCGGATAATCGGATATTTTTCCGGGTATCAACTTTACAAGTGAGATCGGGTGTGTCCGATTACTCAGTCGTTCGAATCGCCCCGATAATAAATCTTTCACATTCACTCTTAATACAAATTATATACGCGAAGTTACGTAACTTCGAAGGTTCGCAGCGATATAAGATTCTTTATTTCAATAATAAAAAAAAAACAAGTTTTATTGTGTTCAATTTTTTTTTTTTTTTTTTATTACAAAAAGAAACAAAATTCGTTCACATTTTGTTTGCGTGTACAGTCGAAAATTCTGAGTGATCCTTTTACTCGCACACACATACAGGGTTGTATTTACATGTATATTGTAACACCCAATTTATAAATTCAACAATAGTTGTGGTCTAACAAATGTTGTAGTATACGCGATACTATATTTAAGTGAAAATACAGGAGAGATACGGAGATAAAAATTATCCACATATATATATATATATGTATATATATATAACACAGACGGAACATGTACGATCTATTACTAATTCTGAACGAAATATAAACAAACACATCTATTCGTTTAATAACAATAATAACGTAATAACGATGTGAATTAACAAAATGTTGTTCTGGCGAAAGAAAAACAACTGGCAAACGAAATTCCGTGTGTTTTCCTCGATCAAGACACTTATTTCTTCTTCGTGAAATTTTAATTTGTTATAATAACGACGACTTAGATTTGTATAATAGAACTGACGCCACTTACATTCCTTGTTGTTACATAAAAAAAAAAAAACAAAAGAACGTGTAATAAAACATGTTATTTGTAGGTCCTCATAGTTTTATTTACAGTTTACAAACAAAAAACCCGCTGGCAAACACCCTCGACGAATACGACGAACAATGAGGTAATAATATTGGAATAACACGTTGCGTAGCGAAGTAACTTACAATTAACAATAATTTAATCTTTTTTTTACACAACAATTTCTATATATCGCTAGAATTAAAATTTCAAAACCTCCGACACGATAAATCCTCATTACAAACTTATTTAGTAAAAAAAAAAAAAAAACAAAAGAAACGAGATATTGCAAATTATATAATATTGTACAATAAAACTATAGACGCACGTAACATATGTACATTACTCCAAACTTATCGGGTTTGAGTAAAAAAATGAGAAACGATTCCTGTTTCCGAGTCTTTAAAAACTTTCACGACAGAATTGTGTTGTCTAGTCTTATCCTTTTATCTGGTGATTGGTTAATCTTTCGCTGAATAATTTGTTATACAATACCTCGGAACGGCACACGCGTCTTTTTGGTTGTTCACACGTTCACGCATTCATACCTACGTATGTGTTACATAACACACACACACATACATACACACACATAGCTGCGTGCACAGATGATTCGCACTCGTAGTAACAACAAATTCGTATCTCAGACAATATTTTTCAGATATTCGTCACACGTTCAAGGTGCATTGATCGATTGTGGATTAGACCTCTTTTATCAGAAACGAAATATGAAATTTCAAGAGATCTACGAGAAATCACCACCACCGCTGTTGTTGTTGCTGCTGCTGCTGCCGCCGCCGCCGCCACCACTGCAGCAAGAACCTCTGCTTGGTTGAGTTTGTTCCGTCTCGTCCTCTACCATAACTACGTTTCGACGTGCACTGTTAGTCCTCGTCAGAGTAGATTTTTGCTCTGCTTCATCCGCGCGTTGCATCATGCGTCGCGTTAAATCTAAGAACATTTCTTCAATGTTTTGATTCAATTTGGCCGATGTGTGAAAATGCATAGCGCCTACTTGTTTGGCATACCTAAGTTAAAAAAAAAACAAACACATGAATTTCAGTTGAGAAATATAATCTTTGCGATTTTTACGATAAATAACAAAAAAACCAGATCGTCCAACTTACTCTTCCGCCTCCTCTATAGAAACATTTCTGTCTTTCTCCAAGTCCATTTTATTGCCCGCTATTACCAAGCATATCTCGCTCCCCAACATTTTCTTCAATTCCTTTACCCAGTTTTTGACCTGATAATAACACACACACATGTACAAAAGTTTATTTTTTACTTTTTATTTGTGCGCAAGGGCAATACCTTTTGGAAAGTATCTTCGTCTGTAATGTCGTAAACAAGAATGGCACCGTTGGACATTCTGTAATAAATTGGTCCTAATGCGTGAAATTTCTCTTGTCCAGCTGTATCCCATATCGCTAGATTAATCCTTTTACCATTGATGTTTAATTTTTTATTGAGAAAGGAAGCCTGAAATAAGACAATACTTATAAAATTATCGAAATAAAATTCGAAATAAAAATTTTATTAAATTCTATCAATTAAATAAAAACTTTATATACTTTTTATCGCTTAAATAAAAACTATATATATAGTTTTGATTAAGTTGATAAAAATTATATATATTTCATTATATAACACATCAATGTAATTAAAACCTCGATATCAAGACTTGCTTCTAGATACAAAAAAATTTTAATTGTAAGAAAAGCACAAATTTTACATATATTACACGTACAAATATTGTAATAAATTTTATAATATAATAAAAATATTTATTTATACCAAAACCACAACATTAAATCAAAAGATTTAAAAGTATCTATATATTTTGTCGACAACACCAACGTCAATTATATAATATAGAAAAAATTTGGTTCACACGAAGAAAACTCAACAGTACATTTAAAAAATACGCGAGTATCACCTGTAGCGTGGTAATATGTTTATCATTGAACTTGTCCTCGACATATCGAAGAGCAACCGAAGTCTTGCCGACACATCCTTCCCCAAGCAGAACTACTTTAAAATTATATCCATTAGTGGTGTTAACTGCCGGATTGGCCATAATTTTCGAACTTCGGTGAAAATTGCGAGATGCAATATCAATTTACAGCTAAATGTGCAAAATTCAAATTTGATCACAGCATCCAATGTGGCTCTCACAGCATAGTCCGGCACGTACTTTTTTCATGCACAAATTATTCACGAGTGTTAAGAGCCATAACAACACGATGCTCGTTTGCAAATCGATATACTGAAAATTTAATGAGAATTATACTTGAATATCCGCCATGCTAACATTAAACTGCGAGAATCAGCTGTTCGATTGCCTACACATATACAATAAAGATGCGTACATTTTTTGGTGCTGCACCACACATCTGCACCAAGTTGCACCGAAACTGTCCCTACTTTATTACATAAAACAAACAGAAAACTGAGAGAGGTCAGACCCATAAGAAACTTTATAACTGCTTTACCGCCCTGTACGCTAACGCACTGTCCATGTGTGTTGCACATTGGCAACTACGTAGCCACGTCCACAAACGACTTGTCGGTACGTACGTTATGTTCAAACATAGACATAGTTCTTTTCTATGTTTCCAGTGTTTACTATTGATCTCTTAAATACGAATTTTACGGTAACGAAAGTGTAATGTACTTTATTTTTTGGTATTTAACCATTTACTAGATAAATCATTTTTATTGACAAAAGAAACAACGCAACTCGAAAATTTTACTCATTCGCTAATTTCTTAGATACTTTATATGACAGCATTTCAGCTACGTACACAGGAAACACTGCAACACAATGTCCACTAGTATGAGTGAAACATTGATGTGCTCTTTCTTACACTGACGGACATTGTGTTACACAGTGATGCTTGTATACGTAGTTGGAAAGCTCTTTATAAAGATAAAATCTCCGATCCTTATATAACTTAAAACAACCTTGTAAACCCATGTCAACGTATGTGTGCTATATTTTTTAACCACACCAAAAACAGTATACATATAGTACTGTATTTGACAGTCCGCAGTCTGTGCAAAGTGGGACGGAAAAATACGCACACTATTGTAAACTAAGTGTTTTATATCAAATGTCTGTCTTTATTCGAATATTCCTCTAAGGAAAATTTTCTCATGTCTGACTAAACTTTGACTTATACTACTTACGCCAAAATATTCTGCGTAAGTAGTACTATTCGAGTAGAGTCAGACGTTCGAAAACTACAGGTCTCGGCAAAGATTTTAGAGCATTTTCATATGTCTGACTAGACGTTGGTTCGAACTACTTGCTTCAAAATATTTTACGCTAGTAGTAATATTCGAGTAGAGTCAGACATTCAAAAAACTACAGCTCTCAGAAAAGATTTTAGAGAATTTTCTTATGTCTGACTAGACGTTGGTTCGAACTACTTGCTTCAAAATATTTTACGCTAGTAGTAATATTCGAGTAGAGTCAGACATTCGAAAACTACGGGTCTCAGGAAAGATTCCA
>NW_018020655.1:607486-611356 GCF_002006095.1 Pseudomyrmex gracilis
CTACTTGCTTCAAAATATTTTACGCTAGTAGTAATATTCGAGTAGAGTCAGACATTCGAAAACTACGGGTCTCAGGAAAGATTCCAGAGAATTTTTATATGTCTGGCTAGACGTTGGTTCAAACTACTTGCTTCAAAATATTCTACGTTAGTAGTAATATCCGAGTAGAGTCAGACATTTAAAATAGGACGCTTAGTATACAACAGTGTGCATATTTTTCCGTCCCACTTTGCACAGACTGCGGACTGTCAGTTACAGTAATAGATACTGTTTCTGGTGTGGTTAAAAAATATGGCACACACAAAATAGTTACAAGTTGCGTTATATGTAAAAGCAATTTAATTTTTTTATGTATACATGTACTTAAATGTATATACTGCATTTAATTCGAGAAAAGAAATTGGATAAATTCGTCTTTTTCGTGCATCTTCTCTATTAGAAAGTTTTCTTATTTCACAGCCATTGGCTGTCAATAAGTGTCCCGCTAATCTTTCACGCAACGCTATCTTTACTTGCATGTTTGTTTTTATGCGCAGGAAAGTTCTTTTCTCAAATCGATCGCAGTATATATAAGTTTTGTTTAAAAGTATCAGCCTAATATTACATTTGTCGCACGACAATTGAAGTATGTTGATTGGTTATCAAATAGAGTTTTATATAAAGAACTCTATTTGATAGCCAATCAATATACTTAAAATCTTTGTCGTAATACTATCCTCAGCCAATCAGAAACAGTAGTCATTAAGGTCTGATATTAGAGCTGCGGTTCGTTTCATGCTTAAGCGCACGTTTTTATCTATAGTATACGTGACATATACTACAGATAAATGCGCGATTATGCTTGAAACGGACCGCAGTCTAGCTGAAGATATTGTGTGTGTATAACTTGTATTATTGAGTAATTCATGGAATTTATTCGCGACTTTGAAGTGCTCAAGATAACGTAGGAGTATACGAAGTATAATTTAAAAACGCTAAAAGAATGCAAGGACTCAGGCCTGGCGATTTGAAAAAGCATCCAGCTGTGAGTATTGAATACTTTTAACATAATTTACGAGACAGGAAATCAATTCTGGTCATTTCAGTTGATTCCACTGTACGTGTGTATCGGATTGGGAGGATGTTGGATGGCTTTTTACGTTATGCGTTTGGCAACTCGCAATCCGGACGTGTCCTGGACGAACAAAAGGGAGGCTGAGCCATGGAATTATTACAAAGACAAACAGTACAAGGTATCAGAAGTTCTTGTTGCAGTTTGTCCTCTTAGTTTTCTCTACACACACATACATGTAGATAGAATTATATAAATAACATATTCTTGAAAGGAAGACGCAACTACAGTACTTATATGTATAATTGTTTTACAGTTCTATTCTCCAAAAACAGATTATAGCACCATTAAGAGTCCGGCGCCTGAATACTAAAAATTGTTCTATGTGAGCTAGTACTTGTATAGAAATAAAGTTTTATGATATTTATTATTTAAGTATCTTATTTCATCTGTAGAATTAATGGTATCAATTGGGGCTTAGTTACAGTGCAACAATTTACCAACTGCAACAATGTTAAAAATTTCTATTTTATGTCAAAACTGTATATTATGTAATATAAATTTTGATCAGAATATTCAATAAAGAAACTATGTATCTAAGGTAATCCTCAAACAGTGTTTGTTGAAGAAAACCTGTACTCGTTAGTTTTTAAATCATAAAAAATAGAATGCATTGTGTGAAGTAATGTAGTTACCCTTGCCTGTCGAATCACAGTTCAGTGCAGAGTAAAGGAACAGACATATGTCTGCTATAACCCTAAATAAGGTTACCAAAGAAAGAATCTAATTGAAGTTATTATAGCATAGTTTTATTAAAACGAACTAGTTCTTTATAATATGGAAAACTGATTGTGTAAGAACAATTTAAAGTTTGTCGTTTTGATTAGAAAATTAAGGTAAGGAGAAATTAAAGGAGGAGGTAATATAGGTTAGGTTAGGTTAAGAATAAAGTCAGAGATGTAGAGATTGATTAATATGACATGTGCATCATAGCTGTAAATTACAGTGCAGGTGGCCAAAAACACATAGATTCTTTGTCTTTTGCAACAAATATATATATAAAAAAAAGAAAGAAAAACAATGGATTGTAAAGTGTCCATTGACTTGAACGAAGCAAAACAGAGTTTTGTCAAACTAATGCAATCGATAAGCAAAACTGATCATCACAAGTTTTTAGCATTTATTGCAAAAGAATGGAAACCAGAGTCTGTACTTGGAGTTCCAAGTGATACAGGTTTGCATTACATTTTAAATCACACCTAAGTAATACAAGTAAAATTACACACCGATTTGCTATTTAGAAACAAAATTTATTATTTAACAGGAAATGACACAAAAGATGTGAGAAGTGACACAAGAGACTCTGTTTGGAGAGAGGATTATGTTAGAGAGGATTCATTTCAAATGTTAGATTCTATTGTTTATTATATTAAACAGAAAGTTCCATTCAGTGGCATATTGTCTTCTGAAAATATTATAACACCTTCTACAGGAGAGGTATGGTTTTGTCACAAATGGCTGTCAGATAAACACACACACACACAGAGTGTTGTGCGAATAGAAATACAAGTGTCTTCTTTTTTTAGAATTCAGACTGTGATCTCAATAGAACATTACATGTTGATGAGTTCCTTTACCCGGATGAGGACATAGACAAACTTGTAGACAATGATCAGTTACAAACACACTATTGTCTTGACTGTGGATCTAAAAATATACGTCCGCTGAGTGAGTGAAATTTTAAGTAAAAAAAAAAATAATTATCCCATGTTTTCTCTTTGCAATTATTTTTGCATTAATTGTAATATTAATTATTCTTTTAGTTTTTATTTCTCACTCAATGTGTCTCGACGGATTGCTTTATATATTTAACACACTATTGAATACATCTTTGAGGAACAAAACTATACTCGATATAGGATCCAGAATAGGTGCGGTTCTTTACGGGGTGAGATATCGATTGAGAAAGTTTATTAATATATATATGTACACACATGTGCACGCGCGCCTACTCTGTACAAACAGATTACCACATCCATATCTTGTATACAAATATTTTCTACATTTACATAATATATATATATATCTAGTTTAAAAACAATAAATATAAATTTTTATTTATGTATTCCCTAATATGGATGCTAATTCTTCAAAAATTTTTATTTGCGTCAGGCGTACGTCTTCACAAATGCTGAGAAAATTATTGGCGTCGAGATGAACGAGGAATTGTGCAATCTACAAAACGATGTCATTCGCAAATTTAAAATGAACGACCGTGTATCTGTTGTACATAAAAGAATAGAACAAGTTCCAGATATAGTCAAGCAAAGTGACGTTATTATCATTAACAACGCGTTTGAATTTTATTTACCCGACAGTGTGCAAATAGATATATGGAAGTATCTAATAGCTACTGTAAAATCAGGAACGCTGCTTGTTACTCGTCCATCCGTTGAAACAGTTTTCAAGACTCTGAACATGGACATTTCGATAGAACAATGGCTGAAACCTTTTAAAAACTCGGATTTTGACAATTGCGCGTTCTTGTCGAAACACAAGGACAACGTCTCCGAAATTATATGTTACGAAGTTCTTTGAGAAAAAATAAACAAAATACCGAACGAAGTTTTTTAAACACTCACACGGAGTGTAGTTTATCTTTGGTAATTATGCAGTTATACGGACTATTTTCCGATCTCAACAATTTTGACATATGTTATCAAGGTCACCTCCCTGAATAATAATATGAAGGTTTTATCCGTCGCTCATTGTTTATAAAAAACTTATGAACAAAAAAAGTTTCATGAATAAACTATTGT